>NW_019396656.1:124754-129129 GCF_000591075.1 Eurytemora carolleeae | reverse complement strand
ACCATAAAATCATGAATTGCAATTTCTAACTCAATATATGATCTTGATTTCACTCAAACTTCTGTTAAACATCTTTATCTAAACAACTTGATTTAACTCATCTAAACACCTTGATTTAACTCATCTAAACATCTTAATTTAACTCATCTGAACACCTTGATTTAACTCATCTAAACATTTTGATTTCACTCACTCAAACACATGTAAAACACCTTTATATAAGCATCTTGATTTAACTTATCTATCACCTTGACTCATCTGAACATCTTGATTTCACTGAGCTAAACACTCGTAAAACACATTTATCTAAACATTTTGATTCAACTCATCTATAACCTTGATTTAACTCATCTAAACATCTTGATTTAACTCATCTAGACACCTTGATTTAACTCATCTAAACATCTTGATTTTACTCATATAAACATCTTGATTTAACTCATCTAAACATCTTGATTTAACATATCTAAACATCTTGATCTAACTTATCTAAACACCTTGATTTAACTCATCTAAACATCTTGATTTTACTCATCTAAACATCTTAATTTAACTCATCTAAACACCTTGATTTTACTCATCTAAACATCTTGATTTTACTCATCTAAACATCTTGATTTAACACATCTAAACACCTTGATTTAACTCATCTAAACATCTAGATTTAACGTATCTAAACATCTTGATCTAACTTATCAAACTAGTCATGAATAGTAGACGTATAAAGTTTGAAATATTGATTTGAAAATCTTTAATAATATAAGTGAAAAATATTTTGTTAAACTTTTCTAAGATTTTTTTGGGGGTGGGGGGCAAATGTCAAACTAAAATTATATTTTATTATTAAAGTACAAATAATGAATTTTAAATCTATTTAAGTTTACTAAATTTAAATAAGTAGGCAAAAATTCTATCTCATCAATTATTGTTTATTATATCTAACTTTTCATCAATCAGTCTTAAACAATCTCTTGCTTANTCATCCCCCATGAAAAATTAGGGAGACATTTTTTCCATTGAATATTTGAGGGATGAACCCCTGACAAAATTTGGCGCGCAACTTTTGTTTCGATCTCGCCATGTTCTGAAAGAATTATTTAATGATGTTTTATATTATGTAAAAGTGAGTACATACTGTACAGTGAGTATAGTGAGTACAGTATGTAATGTACCTGTAGCTCTTGTGCATTGTTTCCCTGGTTTCGGTGGATTTCTACCAATTTGTGTGTGAACTGGTGTGAAACTATTTATTATCTCAGTGTGCAGAACACAAAACTTAACAGTTATGTTTAGAAACTAGAAATACATTGAACATATATTGCAGATATATCAACAGCTATTTAAAGATTTAGAATTAGATATAGATATAGATATAGTGAAGAAAGCCTTTTTTAGTCACACAAGTCATTATTCACATTTCTATTTAACGATTTTTTTTATGATTTTTTTTTATTTGGTTCATATGCTTCTTGGTAAAGACCTTTATATTTGTTGATCATGAAAAACATGTGAATGTTGATTTCAGCAAATTTACTAATTTATTTTAATAATTACAATTTATTTTAATAATTACAATTTATTTTAATAATTACAATTTATTTTTTTGAAAAAAGGCTTCTAATACCAGCTGGTAACAATAAGATTCCTGTAGTAGACCAAACTATTAGAAAATTCTAACATTTTATTCGAAACATCGAATTTATCAAGTGCATTTCAAAATTATAATCATTAAGACATTATAGATGCAACCTTTTAAAATATCAGCCCTCCCCCACCTTGGGCCCTCCCACCTCTGACTCTGAGACGNGGAAATGAGAATCATAAATTTAAGATTCTAATATTTTCTACAAAAAATCGTCGAAACGTAAACTGTGTACAACTGCTACTTCCGTTTTATCTTGAAAATGCGGGAAAATATTACAAAAAGTTGAAAGTTTGTTTTCTGAATTCCGTCATGTTTTTGTTTGACTAAAATACCACTAATTTCAGACAGCTGTCTGCTTCCTTCTCAACATGTTATTTTATGCAGAACATTCTTTTGGTGATGCTCAGTAAAAAATAAATACATTTAAATTAGATTTATTTTTAAGATATGTCAAATTTCAGGTTTAAAAACTTACCAATTGAGTCTAGCGGGTCCGTTAATTTGACACCTAGAGTTTTTAACAAAATTTCAATGTTAAAGGGATTATAGACGTAATTTCAAGTGGACCGGCCTCAGTTTTCAAGTTGGCATGTTTGATGCACAACAGTAGGGCACCCTTTACACCCCTATCTTAGTGATATTGGGTAAGATGTTTATCTAAAAACTTGTTGAATTATGGGTTTTTTCAGTTTCATTGAAGCATAAATGCACCATTAAGTTTTAGCGAGAAATTATAATCGAAATTAATCAATTTAAAATTTACATATGATATCTATCCTTGATCAGACAATTGTGCTGCTGTGAATCCGACATGGCATTCTACAAATGAAGGGTCACTTAAAATTAAGCCTCTAGTCCCTTTAAGAAATGAAATAAAAGATAATAAACGGACGCCATGTTTTTTTTTTGGTTCGGATGAGTGAATGCCGCGGTGGTTTATGGTTTACGATTGGCTGGGTTCACCAGGTTTCAATAGTTTCAAACAAACTACGAAAATCCAAGGCAAGCCCCGTGTAATCAGAGGAAATAGAAGAAACAGCAAGGGTAAATATCTTTCTCTTTTTTATGTAGTATACAGCAGTCCGCATTCAGCTGGTTTGGCATATTTCAGCTACCGAAAAAAATATACAAATAAGCGTACTTTGTCATACATCTATAAATGTATATTAAAGATTCTCCAAGATGATAACATTTTCGACCTATACAAATAAAGGCTTGGGTAACTCTGTATGTTCCCTAAAAAAAATACGAAGATCAATTGAATCTGAAGTCCTTTAACTTCATTTTAACATTTGGCATTTTACCATGCCAAAAAACGCGAATTTTTTTACTCATCATCATAAATATATGTTAAAGATTGAAAAAAATAAAGAAAGTGGACAGAATGCAAAAACATTTAAAGTGCGAAGAAATAAATTCTTTAGTATTCCGAAAATAATTGGAAATTGTATAATCTTCCATGGAGAGTTAAATACAAATCCGTTGATGACAGAAACAGTTGATTGGGTTTTCTTTAAATAGGGAAACTTAGATGCCAGACAAAGCTGGGTTCCCAAGCAATTATATCTACAGTGAGACTCATTAAACTGTGAAATAGGAAGACGACATTAAAGATTTTTTATGTGAATTTGATTATGCTAGAGTAAGGGAGCAAATATGTTTATTTTTATAGTTAGTAAGTTGTTAGAACTTCATACTTGATAGATTATCATTTTGTCAAAACCAGTTTATGCAGTGCAAACATATTTTTAAATATGTATGTATTCAAGGTTATAATGCAAGGAGAGCTAATTGCAGTTGCGTGTATAAACTGCGTACATAATGAAAACAGTTATCTCTTGGCGGAATTTGTAAATAAAATTAGATGCATCAGTGTTCGTTTAGTATCCGAGGAGGATAAGAGCATTAAATTTTTAAAATTTTGATAATTCACATAATAGTTTCCTATGGCCAGAATATTTTATTGATTTTTTATGTGAAAGATGGATCCCATGTCAGGCTGTGACATCCGTTTTGTGTTTACATTACCGCACACTGCGGTACAAAAGATGCGTACACCTCTGAAATAACTTTCTTTGCATGTATTAATCTTGTATTTTGGGTGGTTGTAACGAAACATAGGTTAATGCGACCAATTTTTTTCCTCTTCAAAATTGCCTTTGAAATATTTAATTAAGTCATACAGTCATCTTTCTATCCCGCAATTTTATGGCTCTCAATGTACAGAGGCGCAACTAGGGGGGGGGCGGCCGGGCGCACGCCCTCCCCTAGCACCTGAGAGGGGGGGGGCGCCCCCCCCCCTGCAGAATGAAAAGAAAGAAAGAATGGCGAAAATCAGTATCACAGGAATAAGAAAACCAAAAAAGTTATTGTAGAAATTTTATTATAATATAGTTAGTTTAAAAGATATTTTTATCTTTCTCAATTCTCATGGCTAAAGGCTATTGTAAACATTTGATGTAAAAAAAAGTTCTGAACTGTATTTTATCTGTGTTGAGTCTATAACTCGTAGATATCAAACTTTGAATTCTTTTGGTAAAATATTCCAAGTTTGAAATATCAAATGTTTACACCACTCGGTGCAAAGATTTAGGGATTAGAATATTTGAGTTTGTGGCAAAAACTCAGTTCCAAATCTAGAGAAAATTCTGAACCTGGCAAATTTCTAACTGATTATCATATTTGATAACTAACAAGATTTATCTTCTTTGACAGAAGTTCTGTAAAATC
>NW_019396656.1:21106-124604 GCF_000591075.1 Eurytemora carolleeae | reverse complement strand
TGACCCCTCTCTTTTTATCATGTTGTCGGAATTGCCATTACTTCTTTTTTTCTTGTTGTGCATTTTTCTCTCATTTCTTTTTTTCTTTTGCTTGTCACAAAATGCCAGTCCTTCAGAATCAATCTTAATTACAGAAAACGCACAGTATTTCTGTCTTCTCTATCTAGGGTTCAAGCCAGGTCTATATGTAATAAATTCCGGGGATTACTTTTAGCTTACTATCTTTATTATCTATGTTTTGCTTTATCTATTACCTATGTTTCGATTTGACCATGACCGACCATTCCGGTCGATCCATATTTACCTGTATCAACGAATTAGTATAGTACGAATCGTTGTTTTAGACAGACGTATAGAGCCCGGGTGGGCTAGAGATAAAGTCGGGAAGACTTGTTATTACAGTTAGAGTTAAGTATTGAGAGATTGATCGGGACCTAGATCGTTATATATATAACGCTAGGTTTTATTTTATACTTAATATTTATTGAATTATAAGGTTACATGTCAAAAAGTGTGACCGGCGTAGCGGGCACCCAACTAGTAATATATTTACAAGGTTTATGAACGATAATGTTAATCGGTTATGAAATATACATAAAATGATATAATCACACTCTTCTGGTACAGACACACACACATGACGTTTCCGCCCCCTGGTTGTGACACTTCAAAGGGTATAGGTTTAATTATTCTTTTAGTTTAATTGATGGCTGATAAAAGAAGACATGAGTTAAATTACAACATTACTAGGGTGTTTGAATCAATATTTATAATTTGCATTTATATGATTCATCTATGTTGTATATAGTGTGAGAAAGAAGCCATATATAAATATAATATTTATATTAGAAATAAATGTTTGCATAAAACAATATTTTAAGCTAAGGGTAGTTATTTTAAGAATATGTTCATACGAAACAAACTTTTTTTGTAAAAACATTAAAGAAAACATCTAAAAATGTATACCTTGGAGGTAATTTGATATTCATTTCGAATTGAAAAGCGCATTATAGAAACCATTATAGAGAATAATTAAAAATGATGCACAAATAAAGTATCTAAATGTTTTAGAAAAGTTTAATTATAAATTGTCCTATTTGTTATAAATAATATGAATTACTAGATATATTCTACTAGTAATAGTGTTTTAAAATATTGATAATTTCTTATTCTTCAGACTTCATAGATCCACAACGGTGTTATGGAAACTCAAAGTACTTTAACTTTTACAAGATTTGATTTTTTTGTCAAAGACCCCCTTCTAAACTTCTAAACTTCTAAACTTCTAAACTTCTAAACTTCTAAACTATTCTAAACTTCTAAACTTCTAAACTTCCATTTTCACCTGTAAATGAATCAATACTTTTTATAAAGTAACCATAATAAAACATGCAAAAGTTGTCAATGTTTTTATTAATTTTCAAATTTGATAAAAATGTTGACAACTTAAAAAATGGACTTTTTGTTTATGACATTGCACATTTATTAAACGTTGCAAAATTTGCAATTATTGGCTCTATCTATCCTACTTAGCGGCTCATTAAGGCCGCATACAAAGCATCATTAAGTTAAATGTCACACTAGGACAGATTGAGATTGAGTCCAAAAAATGAGTTATGTAGATGTGTCTTGATATGTCATTAACCTGTTAAGGGACTTGACCCAATATTCGAAAGACTTCTTTTCATTTTTTTTCAAAATGATTAAATTTAACGTTGATGTTTTAAATGTTTGTTTGGTAAAATGGACACCTATTTTTTTCCTGAACAATCCCTTTGATTTGCAAAATGTTGAATCTCCTGCCGTGAATAAATTAGGTAACAACATGGATAAATAAAGATTTAATTTAAAACCAGGTCGTGCAAACAGTTCATGTTCTCATACAGTGGTTACCAAGATAAAGTGCAAAAATTCTATATTTTATATCCCTGTTTTCATACAGTGGTTACCAAGATAAAGTGCAAAAATTCTATATTTTATATCCTTGTTTTCATACAGTGGTTACCAAGATAAAGTGCAAAAAATTTAAATTTCATATCCTTGTTTTCATACAGTGGTTACCAAGATAAAGTGCAAAAAATTTAAATTTCATATCCTTGTTTTCATACAGTGGTTACTAAGATTAAGTACAAACAGTTCTATCTTTATAATAAAACATGACATTCGTACATATGTTCCCTATACCCGGAAAAACGGCTGGACTGAATGGTCTGAAATTTGTTGAGAGAACCTATGGGTACCTTGGGGATAAATAGGCTAAAAAAATTCTAAAATCTGTATTTTTCAAAGATAGAAATTTTTTTCAATTCTTTTTTAATTTCACTTGTTACTCCGGGCTCTTCAGCTAGTGATTTACATTCTTGTTCTCTTACAGTGGTTACCAAGATAAAGTACAAACAGTTCTATAGTTCATATTCTTGTTCTCTTACAGTGGTTACCAAGATAATGTACAAACAGTTCTATAGTTCATATCCTTGTTCTCTTACAGTGGTTACCAAGATAATGCACAAACAGTTCTATAGTTCATATCCTTGTCCTCTTACAGCTTGGTTACCAAGATAAAGTACAAACAGTTCTATAGTTCATATCCTTGTTCTCTTACAGTGGTTACCAAGATAAAGTACAAACAGTTCTATAGTTCAATCATATCCTTGTTCTCATACAGTGGTTACCAAGATAATGTACAAACAGTTCTATAGTTCATATCCTTGTTCTCTTATTACAGTGGTTACCAAGATAAAGTACAAACAGTTCTATAGTTCATATCCTTGTTCTTTTACAGTGGTTAACAAGATAAAGTACAAACAGTTCTATAGTTCAATCATATCCTTGTTCTCTTACAGTGGTTACCAAGATAACGTACAAACAGTTCTATAGTTCAATCATATCCTTGTTCTCTTACAGTGGTTACCAAGATAAAGTACAAACAGTTCTATAGTTCAATCATATCCTTGTTCTCTTACAGTGGTTACCAAGATAAAATGCACTTCTACCCTGAATCAGTATTGCTTTATCTCGATATTCGCAGTGGTCACTATTGAATCTTACGGAATTTGAACTTTCTGTGTTTCTCATTGGTTCAATGCAAAATTTCTTAGCTTTTAATTTACTGTACTTTCCCCGCACTTTACGGGATCTCGGATGAATATTAAAATAATCTGTAGACCAATAAAATATTAACATCGAAACACTGATCTTGACATTCCACGATATAAGAGATCCCATCTCTGGTTCATATTGTGTACACCTGCTGTGGCCAGAAACCAGTGAATTGAGATATGAAATTATACATTGTTTTTTTTTAAAGAATGTTGGTTAGATTAGAATAAACGCCACAAGCTGGTAGAGGGGGTTGCATGTTCAATGTTGTGGGAAAATTATCCCCTGAAAACATAGCTAGGGATGCTGGAAACTATTATTATGTGAAATCTAGATGAAAACAAAAACATACAAACCGGGTAAATCAAAAATATGTAAAGTTTAGGTAAAGAACCCACCTGATATATATATATATATAAAAGAAAGGATAAGAATTCAGAGGACGACTGTACGGAATGTACACTGCCTGTTTCCTAATATCCGTAATTCCCTGCAACTTCAAACGTGTTTCTGTCTTTTCAAAATAATTTGACAAGCTATTAAATTAAAGGCAGAAAACTTAGAATCGTCATATTTTAAGAGTTTCAGGTCGTCTTTACAGTCTCAAACTTCTTATAGGTTACTTATTAACGGTTATTAACTCTTAAAGAGAGATGTAACCAAGCGGGAAAATGTTAGGATAGGTATCCATCAGATTTGGAGTTATTAAAAACATAATGCTGAAGGTCAACAACCGGAAAAAATAAAAGTTGTTGTGCACGGGCAGCTTCAAATATTTCTGCTTTTATTATATTGTAAAAATAAGACCAAATCTTTCTCAATTCTATAAAAAAAATAAATCATCTGTAAAAATATGTTTTGTTGTTCACACCCGAGTTAAAAGCCGGCAGGTTCCTTTCCTGACAAATTCTAGTGTGGCGGGAAGTGCGCGTGGCATGCGCGTAGGGTCAAGTTGGGGTTAATTTCTCAACTCTCCGCGCTTCACGCACAAAACACTAGTTTGGGATTTCACAAACTAAACAACAAAATTTAGTTTTTTAACATTTATTTGCTTAGGAATTAGTTATATCCTGTTTGGAATTAGTTATGTCCTGTTTAGGAATTAGTTATGTCCTGTTTAGGAATTATTTATGTCCTGTTTAGGAATTAGATATATCCTGTTTAGGAACTAGTTATATCCTGTTTAGGAATAAGTTATGTCCTGTTTAGGAATTAGTTATGTCCTGTTTAGGAATTAGTTATGTCCTGTTTAGGAATTAGTTATATCCTGTTTTGAGATGAAATGGAGAGTGCCCTTTTACTCTCAAAGAAACAGAGTTCTTGCCACAAACACAAATTGTCTAATCCTCATATTTTTGCAATCTGATGGTGTAGACCTTTTATATTTCAAACCTTTGAAATATATAAAGTCTACTTCATCGGGTTGCAAAGATATAGGGATTAAATAATTTGAGTTTGTGCCAAAAACTGAATTTCTTTTTTTGTCAGCGTTTAAGAAAAAAATTGTATTTGCAATTTCGCGAACACTCCCTTTAAGGAGTTTTATAAATATTTCTCTATTCTGAAAGGGACTGTACACTTAATTCCAAATTTTCCTATTCACATGTTTGATAGATATCGATCCATTGTCCGAATTTAATGAATTTAAGCCGCGTCTAAAATCCCCAAAAACCGGTTTCAATTAAGCGCCGGCTTAAATCTGGAAACATTGAATACAGTTTTAAGTGAAACCAACACTATTTGAGCCGCGGCTCAAATTCTTTAAATTCGGCCTCATGTTTCTTTTTTTAAAACTTATTTCCTTAATTTATTGTTTTACTGTAAAAGTAAAATGCACTGAAGTCTTTAGGAAATTTTATTTTATACTTGAAGGTATAAAAATAAGCAAAAATCTATTTATGGAGTGGATTGTTTGAAGAATTTGTAATCTTTGCATACTAAATATTTTACAGCTTTATCACCACGTTTGGTTGATATTTTTTAATAAAAACTATTTTAAATTGAAGTTAAAAATTTCGTTTATTGGACTGTATATGTTCTGTATATATGATTTGTGGGCTAATTAGGCAAATATTTCTACCACGAGTATTCATAAATACATAGTTTCAACTTTCAACAACAAAAAGAAAAGCGTAAAAAATATTATTAATTAAACTTGTATTTTAATATTCCATCTTATTATTTTTTGAAACAAAAAGATTTAAACGAATAGAAAAATTTCTTTAAAGTTTTTAAACCAGAAATATGAGATTAGCAATTTTGTATAGATATTGTTAATCTTAAACGTTTGATCTCGATACCTAATGTGAGAACTGTTAATTTGCTGATCAATGTTTGATCCCTCAATTATAGTTGTCCCTGCAGGGTATAACCATCATGGAATATTAAAGAATAATTAGTTTAATCCGGTCATAGATCTGGAGATTAGTTGATCCACAACACTCAAGTTCTGACTTCTGAAAGGTATTTCTTATAAATATAAAAATACTACAAGGATTTTTTTTTAAATCGAAATGTAACTGAAGAATAAAATGTTCAAAGCTCATTTTTAGAAAGAAAATAGATGTCAGTTAAAACTCATAGAGACATGTCATTATAGAGACTTGTCATCATAGAGACTTGTCCTTATAGAGACATGTCATTATAGAGACTTGTCATCATAGAGACTTGTCATTATAGAGACATGTCATTATAGAGACATGTCATTATAGAGACTTGTCATCATAGAGACTTGTCATTATAGAGACTTGTCATTATAGAGACATGTCATTATAGAGACTTGTCATCATAGAGACTTGTCATTATAGAGACATGTCATTATAGAGACATGTCATTATAGAGACTTGTCATTATAGAGACTTGTCATTTATAGAGACATGTCATTATAGAGACATGTCATCATAGAGACATGTCATAATAGAGACATACCATTGTAACCAAAAGAAAAAGCAAAAATTTGAACGTATTGGATAAAGGAAATTTTAAAGAAGGGGTAAGAGGTAGAGGCGAAATTGACTTGATGGGGGGATAGGGATAAAAACCCCTAACTTACCATGAAGAAATAAATATCTATAAAAAGCATAAAAAGCTTATGCGAATGCATCTTAAACAATAAACATGTCTGAATAGTGCAATTCAAAACAAGAAAACAAGAACAATTGTACATTCAATACTCAGGGTACTCAGGGTACTCAGGGTACTCAGGGTACTCAGGGTACTCAGGGCCCTTTTTTATCGATTTACAAGGAGTTTCTTTAAACATAAGAAAAAAAAATTTTCATTGAAACTTCTGTTTTTGTATTTTACAGACAATACACGGGCAGCCGTAGTACATTTGAATTTCCAAGCTGGGTCAACCTTTCTGGTCCCAGTTTGTACTGTTCCTATACTCTACGGACAAGACTAGCTGGTGCAACAAGCTTGACGCGGTCAGACTTTATGCTTCATAAAGGTTGAATTTACTTTTACTAAAGGGGCAGATTTTCGTAAATAGGTCAATTTATTGTTTATATAAAAATGTGTATTTATTATATTTTTTCTGTATGAAAGAAAAGAATAGAAAATTTTAAGAAATCAACCTTTTTACGAATTTCAATATTTGCTCCTAAAAATTAACTTTGCTGAAAGAACATTAAATAATGCCACCTCCCTTTTTATTATTTTTTTTTACTTTTAATATTTATTTATTAACTTTTCTTTCCAAAAATTATAAACTTTTAATTAATAAGGATCAAAGGAACTGAGTTTTTGCCACAAATTCTTATTTTCTAATCCCTATATCTTAGCAACCTGATCTTTGATATTTCAAACTATCGTCATTTACTCATCATTAATTCATAGTTTGAAATATCAAAGGTATCCGACATTGAATTGCAAAGATAAAAGGATTAGAAAATAAGGAGTAAGAAGAAAATAAGAAGATACCGACAACTATCAATACGTATTTAATACAAGAAGTTAATGTCATAAAACCTTCAATGTTTCAATCTGCTGAACAATCCTGTACTTTCTAGTAAAGGATGCATGTGGTTAACACCCAGAAGTAACCCTGCCCCTTTATACAATTTCCGAAGTGTGTCATCTATAATAAAAAAAAATAAAAGTTATATAGTCAATATATTTGACGTGAAACATTAAGTAACTTTTTATGTTTTCAATCCTAACTCTTCTTATTGAAGAGAAATTGTGAATAACAAAAATGTTTTAAATGCGTATTAACATAATCTAAGATTTAGTAAAACCAAGAGTTTAAGCATTAATTTTGATATCCACCATTCTAAAGTTTTCAGCTCTGATTTTCTAACCCCTCTATCCTTGAAACCAATGTCGCTGACATTAAATATTTCAAACTATGAATCCTGTTATAACAAACAGTTTAAGGTTAAAATATCCAAGGTTTACACTATCAGGAATTAGATATCAGGATATAGGAATAAGAAAATTTAAGTTTGTGACAAATACTCAATTCCTTTATATCATTTAAACTTGTCCGCTTAATTTATCTGATCTTCAACTCCTAAGATGTATATCGATGAATATTTTGTATATATATACATATATATATACATATATATATAAATATATATATATCTTTACATACAATAATATAATGCAGTAATAATTGTAAATTTTAGTCCTCTCAGTCTCTTGCTGGAATGATGGATAGATGGATAGATATGATTAGTTCTCAAATCATTACCAAATTCCTTTAATAATAATAATAATGATAATAATAATGAAGATTATGTTAAAAGTAAAAGAAATAATGCCCTAAATCATTCAAAGTTAATATTTAGAAACCTTAGAAATTCTTGCAAAGATTAATTATGATTGTAATAAACTAATACTATTTCTTACCAACCAAATAATAACGTATTAGAAACCTGACACCTGAAAACTCAAAGAAAAAGACGTTTTCCTGTAAATTATGCATTTATGATAATCATATATAAATATATAATATATAGATATATACGTTTATATTTATAAACATAAATATGGCTTCTTTCATCTAATTTATTGTTCACACATTTTCACATGAAAATGTCAAAATGTTTAATTTCAGTCATATCGTAATTTTTTCAAATTTTTTAAATAGGCAAGTCAAACATCTGACATAAAGGTTTTGACAAATTGTGACTTTTTTCTTTCAAGATTCGATAAATAAATGTTAAAAAAGTAACCTGGCATAATTTACTTATTTCTCTGAAAAAATCAAGCCTAATGTTGTAAAAAGAAATACAAAAATTGTAATCCAAATTTTGAGTCAGAGCATTAAGATAAATGCACACACAACAGATATTCTGTTCACGTTGAAAACTTTAATGGTTTAAAAACATCTTTGGTCATTGGCAAGCTTTTGATAGCAAATCATATGTGTTTAGAATCGTTTATTTTATAAAACAAGCTTTTTTACCCATTGATGTATAACATGAGGTTAAAGCTTGCCAAGTATTAAATCTGCATAAAATGCTTTACCAACATTTGTACTTTTACTGGTTGGGCTTTTCAACCTCGGACACTCATTTGGTTTTCGTTGTGATAAAAAAGCTAATTTTTTCTCATTGATATTGATATGGAAAAAGAAGTTTGTTTCAAAGATGCCAAATTTTTAAATAGCTTTTGGGTGGCATGTTTTAAAAATGACTCTGATCCAAGATAGATATTTCTGTAGAATTTGTATTTGGTATGCAAGTAATGCAAGTAATGTCATAGATATGAATATAGGTATGCAAGCAATGCTATTGAGAATTTTACACTGAAATCAAGCATAATGTTGCCGTTTACATCTTTTTTATTTTTAAAACCATTTTGCAAAATATTTAAAATTTGTTCATAATAAATATTTTATTTTGCTCGACTTTACCAAAGAAATTAAGCTTTTGTCAGAAGCTCAAATTTTCCAATTTATAAATCTTTGTAACTTGATGATGAGAACCTTTTTCACTGAACCCTGAACCAGGACCCTAGCTGTATACCAATTGTTTAAAAAAACGACTAAGGCGTTCCTCCCCTCTTTAAGTTATCTAGACCGTTTCGTTAAGCATTTTCTCGTTTGTTAATGTTCAAAGATTTGACCAATTTAAACCTAGATCGATCTTATGTCAGGATTAATAGTTGAGACAAATTCAAAAATGTCATTTAAGACGAACTGAGTTCGAATTTAATGATTTTGAGCCGCGTCTCAAATCCACCAAAACCGGTTTCAATTGAGCGCCAGCTTAAATTTTGAAACATTGAATACAATTTTAAGTGAAACCGACCATATTTGAGCTGGGTCTTAAATTCTTTGAAGGGAGTGTTCGCGAAAAAGGAAAGGGGGTATAGGCTTAATGCGATAAAAAAGCGCTTTTGATCGCTACTAATCTTACTTCTATCTGTTGCGTCTATAAGGAGAAAATTGATAAACCCGTCTCATACCGAAGAGCGTAGCGCCCATACAAATTGAGGACGTTGGAACATACGACTTAGACCGTAAAAAAATCAAATTAATATCAAACAAATCATTCAGATATTACAACCTTTAGTCATCGATTATCTTTCGCCGCATTTGTATATATCTAATATTTTATACTAGTTTTGATTTAGTTTTTTAAAATAATATTTAGCTTACAACTTGTTTTCAAACATTCCTGGAAAATATGAAAATGTCGTCTTCATTACCAAAAATCCTGGAAACAGGAATAAACGTTTTTATAAGTAACTCTCAGATCATAACAATTAAAACATATTATTTTTCATCAACTATATATAAACGTGGCGAAAGATAATCGATGACTATAGGTTGTAATATCTGAATGATTTGTTTGAAATTACATTGATTTTTTTACGGTCTAAGTCGTATGTTGCAATTTTCTCAATTTGTATGAACGTCATGTTATTCGGTATGAGACGTCTTTAACAATTTTCTCCTTATAGACGCAACAGATAGAAGTAAGATTAGAAGCGATCAAAAGCGCTTTTTTATCGCATTAAGCCTATACCCCCTTTCATTTTTCGCGAACACTCCCTTTAAATTTGTATTTAATTCTACGCAAGTTTTTGTTTACAGAGGCTGAATTTTTTGCCGATTTTTTCGTGAGTCCAAAATCTGGTTAACATTTTGATCAAAAAAAAATTCATCATAATTAGCACTTTTACAGTTGAGGAAAAGTAGTCACTCCCAGAAGCTAAAGTTTTTATTCGATTTTAAGATTTTAAAACTGCAGTTTTATCAGATTTTTGTATCTTTTACATTTTAACTATCTCCAATTATACATAATTTGTTTCGTGTTAATATCAAAGGATGTATGAATTAAGAAATGTAACAAAATTGATTTTTATTTCATTTAAATCTCCTATAGGTCTTATAAAATAAAAACTCAACAGAAACTTTTATTAATTTCTAAATTTATCATTTTAACATTTGAATTACTAACAAACTAATAATAACAATTATTTTAAAATTTTACTAAAAGATACAAAATTATTATTACTTATTTTATAGCGTATCACAGCATATACATAAAAGTAATAATGAGACATTAAATTCCTCTTTCATACATAAAAAAGGTTAAATACAAGGGTAACTAAAAACTTCATTTTTTTTTTAAATGATTAAAAATTATTTACGCTTTCATATTTATACAGATTAAAATAATTTGACTAGTTTTGAACTTATAAAAGATTAATTTCTTTTTAGTTCAGAAATCTTTGGTGTAAATTTTGATAGTTGAAAACTTTTAAATGGATTGAATAAGATAAACTCATTATCATGAGTAGATTAATTAATGTTTAACCCATTCAGCCTATTTAAAAGTTTGTGTCTCAGCAGTCAGGAAGTATAATATGTCGAATAAAAGTAAACAATAATCAAAAAAATAGATACAAAAAAATATGTTTGGCTGGCTTTGTTTAAATTTCCTCAACCTTCATATAATGTTTAAATAATAGGTATATACGAGATTATCATTTTTGACTTTCAAGATTATCTTGTAAATTTATGCAGAAGCTCGACTTAAAGACATTTAAAATGTACAACTAGTACTTTTTGTGACGATATTTCAAAATTGTCTATTTTTGGATTTTAAATGCTGAGTTGAGAATAGAAAATACATGGATTTAATATTCAAAATTTATTTCTGGAATTTGGAATCTGGAATCTAGAATCTGGAATCTGGAATCTGGAATCTAGAATCTGGAATCTGGAATCTAGAATCTGGAATCTGGAATCTGGAATCTAGAATCTGGAATCTAGAATCTGGAATATAGAATCTGGAATCTAGAATCTGGAATCTAGAATCTGGAATCTGGAATCTAGAATCTGGAATCTAGAATCTGGAATCTAGAATCTGGAATCTAGAATCTGGAGTCTAGAATCTGGAATCTAAAATCTGGAATCTAGAATCTGGAATTTAAAATCTAGAATCTGGAATCTAGAATCTGGAATCTAGAATCTGGAATCTAAAATCTGGAATCTAGAATCTGGAATCTAAAATCTGGAATCTAGAATCTGGAATCTATAATCTGGAATTTAGAATCTATAATCTAGAATCTGGAATCTGGAATCTAGAATCTAGAATCTAGAATCTGGAATCTAGAATCAAGAATCTAGAATCTAGAATCTTGAATCTTGAATCTAGAATCTAGAATCTAGAATCTAGAATCTAGAATCTAGAATCTAGAATCTAGAATCTAGAATCTAGAATCTAGAATCTAGAAAATGGAATCTGGAATCTGGAATCTGGAATCTGGAATCTAGAATCTGGATTCTATGATTACACTTGGGTGATATTTCTGTTCTTTGCTTGAAGTCTGGAAGAACTCAGAGAGAGCTGGGAGCCATGGAGACTTGGATTCGTAATACCTAGATAGATAGATAATTAGTTATATAGATAGATAGATATATAGATAGATAGATAGATAGATAGATAGACATGTAGACAGATAGACAGATAGACAGATAGACAGATAGACAGATAGACAGATAGACAGATAGACAGATAGACAGATAGACAGATAGACAGATAGATAAATTGATAGATAGACGTAGATATAGAGATAAATAGATAATAACTAAATATATAGATATTTACCAAGAGTGGAAGAAGACAGATCACTATTGACAAGCCTCTGATTGGATTTATTTAGACCTGGATCCACGATATAATCCCTTGTATCCTGGTGTCCGTATCCGTGATCCAGGTTCCCATAGCCTTGATCCAGGTTCCCATATCCCAGGTTCTCTTGATCCAGGTTCCAGTATCCCGTGGTTCCGTATTCTGGTCTGTAACCAACACCACCGTAAACCTGGTAGCCTTGATCCCTGCTAGCAGTAGAGTATCTCCTAAAATATTTGTATCAATTATTGATTAGGAAGTTTTTCAGATTCATTTAAAACTTCGTGAACAGTCGTTTAAACGCCTGCTATTACTTATGTTGGATAATTAAGAAGATAGGGATCTAAGTGTTAATACACACAGCTAGTGTGCGTGCGCCAGTAAACATCTCTAGAGCGCGTAACTTTGATTTATGTCAACTATTAACCATAAAAGTTATTATTAGTTTATCTCTTATATCCCCCATCAGTAATGTCTCTTGCTTATATAATACACAGAAATCCAAAGGTTGCATGCTCTTACGTAAAACTCTATCTAACTTAACTAAACACTTTTAAAATCACATTTTTATTTTGTTCGTAAAAAATTGTCTTTTAATCTTAGATGTCTTAAAAATCACTTCTTAACTTTACTCCTGTAATGATGTTTTAATCTTAAAAATCATTTCTTATCTTTACTTCTGTAATGATGTTTTAATCTTAAAAATCATTTCTTATCTTTACTTCTGTAATGATGTTTTAATCTTAAAAATCATTTCTTATCTTTACTTCTGTAATGATGTTTTAATCTTAAAAATCATTTCTTATCTTTACTTCTGTAATGATGTTTTAATCTTAAAAATCATTTCTTAACTTTACTCTTGAAAATATGTTTTTAATCTTTAAAATCATCTCTTAATTTTACTATTAAAAATCTTGTCTATAATCTTTAAAATTGCTTTTTAATTTTACTACTGTAAACATGTTTTTAATCTTTAAAATCATTTCTTAATTTTACTATTAAAAACTTGTCTTTGGTTTTTCAAAGCCCTATCTCATTTTTTTAATTTTTTAAATTACTGTTTAATCTAGCTTAAAAATTAGAATATGTCGCTTCAAATATTTGAACAATAATTTCCAAGAAAAATTTTTCATAAAAAATTTTTAAAAAAAATTGAATAAGAAAAAAAAATTTTACCTTGTATTATACTGATCATAGAACTGTTCCTGATAGTATCCCCCATAGTTGTTGGACGGGTTGTAGTTGATGACGTCAGGGTACCCCCTCTCCCCATCCACCTCCTCATCCTCATCGCGGCGTCGTGCATCATGCTCCGAGAGAAGCTGGGACGCGCTCCAATAGGTCGGGGTCAGATTGTTCGCGAAGCTTGTGCTGGAGATCTAGATAAAAAATTGCATTTTACTGATTTTTCGTGAATGTGAAATTTTATTTTTATAACTATTTTTTAGACAAAAACTCAAATTTTCTAATCCCTTTATCTTTGCAATCAAATTGTGTTAACCTTATTTATTTCAAACTTATTACTAAGATTAGCAAAATAGCATTTGTGAAAAAATTCAATTCCTTTAACAACAACCGGTCAAAATGGACCCCATGTATGCAAATATCCATCAGTAACCTAATAAATATTTTCTCTTTAAAGTAGTAGAAAATGACTGTCACTATGTCGTGAATAGTGAGTCCCCCCCCCCAATCCCCGCAGAAAATACTTTTCTACATCCTAAACCCCTTTCCACCCATTTGCATATAAATCTATCTTGGACTAAAACAAACTAGGACTTCTTGCTGGATTTGTTTATTTGAAAGATTGTAAACTATATAAACACCTGAAGCCTTTTCACTAAAAGCTCAATTTAATGGCAGGAATCCTTTTTATGATTTTCTTCAGTCTGGAGAAAAAAAACAATGAAAAAACTTTTCCCAAAATTGTCCACAACCCCTTTTTTACTAAAAGTCTAAATGTATCATCTTAAATTCGAATTTATCATTCAATTGTGGTTATATTGAGAAATCCCACATTTTCAATGTTTTCACCTTTTTTTGAATTTGAACAGGAATGAGTCGTTTTTACGAAATATTTTGGGGACAACTTTAAGTTGAACCACATGGCTAAAATCAGTATTAAGTGTCCAAGAATTAGCATATTACAACCTCAACCCTATTCATCCTGAACTCTTTTCATCTGTGCATATCAAACCAATTGCCACGCCCTTTACTCACACTTCTAAAGAGTATTGACAATATACAATTCTCCCCAGGATCGACCAATGGCCGATTGAATGAAGGTTAATAGATAGTTATAAAAGGTCCAATTAGATCAAGCTTGAATTAGGATTTTAAAACGTTGCCTTAAAGGCAATATTACCTTCGGATGTTGTATACCAGCAACTAGATGGTTACTGGTCGCTCCTTTCATATCCGACTCATAGCTGCTACTATCTGTGTTCTCAGACCCAGGAGGAGAAGGTATCTGAACCTTTACTCCGCTATTTTTTAGTCCACTGGCAAACATAGCCTTAGAAAACTTTGATCTTGTTCTACAGAAATGGAAGTAGAGTCCAAGAAGAAGAAGAAGAAGAAGGACAGCAACACCACCAATAATACCTCCAACCATTGCCCAGTCCGTAGTGTCTTCAAGAATGTTGGAACTTGGCAAAATTAGACCGGAGTCGTCGGTTGGTGCTGGGGGTGGCGGGACGTTCACTAGTACAATGTTTGACATGACAGCTTTGTTCCCAGCCTCATCAGAAGCGTATAATCCTACATAGTAATCCTGACCATAGTACTCAAAATTTATCACATGATTAACCCTCTCTCCACTTGTGTCATTACGCTTCAGACCGTCCAGAGCGGGAGCATTTGTCGAAGGTGTGATCAGTTCTTCGATCTTCTGGGAGAATACAAATCGATAGGTCATCACTTCTCCGTCATTGAAGTCGTCCCCGGGTGCTGTCCAACGAGCCATAAGTTGCTGATGCTCTATGACACGTATCTCAAGATCTCCAATTTTCCCTGGTCGAATATGATCTCCTGAAGGGGAGAGGTTTGAGATGGTGATTGAAGGTCCGTCAATGGTTCGACGGAAAAGCCCTATTTTTTCCTTTCGATCAGCAGGTATAGGTATTCGGGACCCACAACATGTATTGATGCCAACTTTGGGGGGTTTGTAAACTGTAGCAGGTCCAGGGGTAACAGTCATTGCCAGGTCGTTGTTATCATCTACCCGAACCTAGAAAATCGTAATTTTTAAGGGATTGTTCAGGGATTTATGTGAATGCAGGAGGTACCTTTCACATTACCCAAATAAAAGAACCATCCCTTAAACGTTTAATCTGAGGAATGTCATATCTTTATGGGATAACGCGTGGCCATCCAGCCATTAATCTTTGCGAGGCATACAGCTTAATTTGCAGAGTATTATCCAAACCCGACAATTTGGCAATCTCTGCAATCTTTTGCAAACTGTTTATCTTGCAAAAGATTTATGCATATTTGTTTTTAAGAAAATAATTAATGTAATAAAATTTTAATTATTTGCATTTTGGGCTTGACAAAAAGGTGTCTTATTTCAGGGGCTATTCATTGTTTATAGTTGTTAATTTATGTACACAGTCCTGTAATGTACTGTACTGTACTTTACTGCACTGTACTGTACTGTACTGTACTGTACTGTGCTGTACTGGACTGCACTGTACTGTACTGTACTGTAAATGTATACATACCTTATATTTGTATTTTCCTGTTGTAGGGTAATTTGTTATGTACCGACTGTACACTCCGTCTCCAGCTACAATATCAGGCTCTAAAACAGTACATATTGTAAACAAATAAACTAATAAACATACAAACGTTGGAAAACAGATCGACCACATTTTGGAAATTTCATGAATCATTTTAATGCGTACATTCCAAACAAAGTGATTTCAAAGTGGTAAGTGAAGGCATTCCTTTTTTCTTGGGACCCCCTGTGGTGTATACTGTATGGACTATATACAGTCTGCCAAAGGTTGTAAACAAATCAGAAAAACACACACCATACAAAATCCGCACATACACACACCAGCGCAAAATCTGCACACAATTATTTTTGCACGTTAAGATGATATCTACATTGCACGTGCCTAAGGTCGTGTGTACGTTGCCTATGATCGTGTGTACGCTAAAGAAATCTGTTGAACTGCTTTACATGCAAACACTAACCGGGCCACACACACAGCAATTAAAGTAACAGGGTTAGCGTAATTTTAAGTGACCCTCCATGCAAAGATGACAATTCCCAATTCACAACGGTACTCAAGGTTTGTCTGCTCTAGTATGAATTAGATATTACTGTTTGTAACTTTAAAATTATTTATGTTTACTTGTGTTTTCTCTACAATTGACTTGCGCATTTCTACAGCAGAAAAATCTGCAGGAATTTTCATAAAAAAAAAACTTGTATACATTTATCTTCCACATTATTGAGCATATAAAGGTTTCAAGGGTACCTTTGTTAATCTGACATTTACACCTTTATCTTTATCTTCGTTTATTATTTCAAACCAATTTCAGAATTTCCGTCGTTGTTTTCACGAGTCCCTTTCTACAGAAACCAGAATTAAAAATTTATTAAAATTAAAATTGAAAATTTAATGGATCGAGAATTGTGAAACGAGAATGTAACTCTTGAACTAGATCCCTTTAATACAAATTAAATGATCTCCTATTATTTGTCGACTGATTGCTTGCTGGGGAATAGTATAAAATGGACTTCACAAGTTAACATGCCATTAAAAGCTTTAATTGATGTAAGTATATACACTATTTTTAACAAAATAGACAATAATTTTAAGAAGAAGATTTCATATATCTTTGCAACATTATGTGGTAGACCGGCTTTGATATTTAAAACTATTTATTCTGTAAGATCACATAATTTCAGTTGGAAATATTAAAGGTTTACAAAATCAGTGTGCAAAGATATAGGTAGTATACAATTTGAATGTGTGGCAAAGACTCAAATAATTTATGTATTTAAATATTCAGTAATTAGTTCAAAATTAGCTATACGTCCCTTTAAAGGTGGAGCCCGGATAAAACAAGGCACGTAGCTTTGACTGCATGTATCCACGCCTCCGAGGCGCGCATTCATCTTGTAAATATTACGCGGCATTGTTGTACAAGTATTTGATCAATCTAGTGGACAGGTGGCAAAGGCAAGTTTTTGTTTGTTTATGATAAATTTTACTGATTTATTATAGCTGGATGTACACTGTACATGTAATTTTCGTTGTACTGTTTAAGGTATTACATGTACAATTTTATTTTTTGATTCAATTCTTTATGTACTTTTCTTATTCTTTGTCTTAATATAAAAACACGTTTTAGGGACATACATTTTTTTTTTTGAAAATGATAGCTTTTTCTTATAACTTTTCAACTTTAGGCATTTGATTTTTTAAATGTTTTTATAAAGTTTGACGCTACATTTCAATTCCTTGTGGTTATTTGCAATTAAAAAAAATTCTGAAAAATTGAACTCGTTATTTCATAATTTTTTTGTTTTTCCTTCTTAATCCCTGAGGTGTGCGGGCTGTCTGGTCTAAAAGCCTAATTCTTTGCCCCGGGATAATCCTTCACTTTTCAGAAGGATTAGATCAAAGTTCATTCCCTCCCTAGTTTGGATTTTTCATTTGTTTTTAATTCAAAGTTTTTTTACGTTTGCTAGCATTATGCAAACATTTTAAGACAAAGCAAAAAGAAGAAAAAGTTTTAAACAATTAATTAAAAATATTGAAAAATTTCACAAAAGCAAACTTAAAATTTAACATTTGATTAACATCGTATATTCTTGTGGATTAAAAGTTAAAATGTTTGAAAGTTTGAAACCAAACGATGCCCATCTGTAAATACATAGCCTCTCAATCAAAATACAATTTGACTTTAGACTGGCTGGGTGGGGGAGGGGGGGAGGATATTTTGTTAGCTTCATCAAGATACATCAAAACATTAAATGTTTTATTATTGTATTTACTTTCTTTCGTTGTCTGTATCCCCCCCCCTTGACACAATGTGACACAGCTTCTCATTAAAATACCCCTTAACAAGAATCCCCCCCTACCCCTGTTATTCCCCATCATCGTTCTTCTATTCGATGAAGCATATATGATGAATAGGTAAATGTATATAGGTGAATATTGTTATCTAGTTTCTACTTCCTAGAATGTGTATGTCATTGTTATCATTCAAACATTCAGCATATAGATTTGGAAGAAAAAAACAAAGTATAAAAAATGTTTTTATTTTTTTATTTTGGAATTAAACTGCTTGTGTGTATTGCTATTGATTCAAACGTAAATTTGACTCAAAAAGGGAGAAAAAGATTGGGTAAACTACATGGAAAATTGTATTGTCGTAACACTGTATATAAATATAACGTTAATATTATGTGTACTCAATACTTGAAACCTTACAAGATACATGTATTTAAGTGCATTTGGATTTATCTCAATCTATATAATAAAACAAGACATTCGTATATATATACGTTGTCTATAGCCGGCCAAACGGCTCGACCGATTGGGCGGAAATTTTTTGTGGACACTCATTGGTGGCCGGGGGGTGTTATAGGCTAAAAAAATTAAATATTTTGTTTTTTAAATTTTTTTTTCACGGGCAACGCTGGGCTCTTCAGCTAGAATTATGTATTTTATAGCACCGCCCCCTTCTCTTTTGGATCATCTGTGCAACCAAATGTTTAAAGACATCTTTTATTTGATGAAACTTGAATAGGGTCGGTCAGTACCCTGTAATCGTACTAAACATCTACTTATATATAAGAAGCGAGCATTGTTACCCAGTAAAAGGAATTGAAATCATATCATTCCTTTTAAGGGCAAGAAGAGCATTGAAATATTTTAAAGGGACTGCACACGTATTTCAAATGACCCTCATTAACTAACAATGTCTGATTCACAACTGTGCCCTGTAAACCTTAGATACAGTATGAGATATTTTTTAACCTGAAAATCTATTCTTATCAGTTGTGGTTTCTCTACAAAAGTGACAATTGCAGATTTATGCTGCATAGACAATGAAGATTTTTCATGATTTAATACTTTTAAAATAGAAAATAAAATGGTAACTTCGTTCCCAATTAAAGGTTTGAAGGTTAACGTGGCTATTCATCCCGTTAAATGGAGAATCATTTAAAATTTAGTTTACAGTCCCTTTCAGGTCTTCCACCCTTTCTCTTTCTACTCACGTTGAATAGGATTCCTATTGAAAATGTTAGGATGGATTTCAATGCAAATAAATAAAACGCTGTTGCAAAAGCCTGAACAATGCGAGCTTGCAGTTTTTAAATATGCGAATAATTTTTGTTTCAGACAAACCCTTCATACAATGTGCTTTATATCATCAAGTACGCTTTTGTATTGCTATAATGTCGTCTTCCTATTTCACAGTTTTCTGGTTATCACTGTAAAACCCCGCCTGTATGTATACAACTAGTGTCAATATGACACAAAAAGTGAAAAAGGGAACAGGCGATAAATTGTTGTCAAACCTTATCAATTTTATGTGAACTTGTCTAGATATTTAAACCCATATGTTTTATATTCAAGAAGATTTTAAACAATTCTTTTTTATTAAATAAAACTTAATGAATTTCATTTAGCATCGAATCACTCACATTTTCTAATCCTTATCTCTTTGCAACCTAATGTTGTTCTTTGATATTTAAATTAATTAATTGTACCAAATTCCATAGTTTAAAAATTCTACTTGCCTCCGAATCCATTATCAGTGAGTAGAAGGTCTTTGAATGCTGTCCTCTGCTCCTCCGATATATCCTGGAGGATGTCCTCCGAGTCTACCTCTATCTCAAGGTCAATAAGTACACGAGCATTCAGTACAGGGCTATCACCACGCCAAACCTAATCAGGGAAAATATGTCTCACGAAAATTTGAAATATTTGTTGCAAAAGAAAAGAAAAAATAAATGTAAAAGCTGAGTGTTCTTAGGGATTAAATAATAATAAATTAAGCGATTATGATTAGGACAACTAGATAATTAGACAACTAGATAATAAGACAAATTAGACAATTAGACAACTCTCCACCAATAAAATTCGACAAATTAACAGAACTAGACAATTCTTTTGGTTTCATATGGGATTTTTAACATCTTATATTTTGAATTAATTTTAAATTATTTTTAACATCAAAATTAGATTTCCAAATGGGGTCAGATTTTAAATCTTAAAAAATGCCGAGTGGATTAAAGACGACATCTTTTATATGAGATATTTAATTATATGAAATTAAAAAATGTTGCACTTGAATATATAACATAAAACACAATAAGAAACAAAGTTTCACAACAAAACATGAATTATATGAAAAGTTTTGATCAATAAAAATATATCTTAACACGACATGTTTGGTTTTTAGCAAAATCTTTTTTTTGACATATAACATCCAAGTCTTTGACTCAAACCTCCGGTTCAGTTAAAGTATCAAAACAATGAAGACGACCTCCTAATTCAATTTTGATTTCTACTTTCTAACATCTTGGATACACATAAAAATGGAATGAAAGAGCAGCTGTCGATTAACATAATTATTTAAATGTGTAATTAATTGTAAACCTGTAATTTGAAAAAACTTGAAGTGAAATGTCGTCTTCGGTGTATTGATATAAATGCCGACCCGTGTAGTTTAAAAAGTAAATGGAGAAAGATTGATTACCGAAGATGAACCTGAGATATGCTTTTAAGAAATTGAGCCTAGGTTAGATAAAGCAAACCCAATAAATAGAATCCTACAACTCCAAGATTAAATTTACAATTGAGACAAGACCGCGCCTTTTCCATTCGCCCCCGCAGCTTCTAAAACTTTTTAACAAATAATGTAAATAATATAGGACAAAATAGACAAATAAACAGATAGATAGATTAGCGGCTAACCATATATGTAGATCGACAGATAGATAAACACAACTAGACAGATAGACAGCTAGATAATAAGACAACTAGACAATAAGAAAACTAGACAATAAAACAACTAAACAATAAGACAACTAGACAATAAGACAACTAGACAATAAGACAACTAGACAATAAGACAACTAGACAATAAGACAACTAGACAATAAGACAACTAGACAATAAGACAATAAGACAACTAAACATTAAGACAACTAGACAATAAGACAACTAGACAACTAAACGATAAGACAACTAGACAATAAGACAACTAGGCAAAAAAACAACTTTAATAATTAAAAAACTAGACAATTGGAACACTAGACAGTAAGACAATTAGATAATTAAACAACAAAGACAAAAAGACAATTAGACAATTGGACATCTAACCAACAATAAAACTAGAAAAACAAACAGATCAGACAATTCTATGTTATATCTATGGAGTGAAATATTTAAAGTCTAAAATATAACCAGGGGCTATATACACTATAAACACTAGGTGTTATCTCTCAAATTACACAAATTTTATGCTTCAAGAATTGTCTAGAAAGCGTGCCCTTTTCAAACATAGATAGATAGATAGATAGATAGATAGATAGATAGATAGATAGATAGATAGATAGATAGATAGATAGATAGAAAGATATATAGATAGATAGATAGATATATAAATAGATAGACAGATAGAAAGATTGACAGGCAAACATGCAGTCTGGTTCACGGTAAATAGACAGGTTAGACAGATTGCTTTGAATATGAAATTTGTATACAAACTCGTCCTGTAGGGAAAGGAGGAGGGGAGGGGGGAGATTTTTACTTTTTACTGATTCATTGAATAAAACGTAAATTCTTAGTCACAAACTTAAATTGTATAAACACTATATCTCTGCAACCTTATGATTTAAACCTTAGATATTTTAAATAATTCATAGTTTGAATTGTCTAAGGTCTACGACATTGGATTGCAAAGATATAGGAATTAAAAAATCAGACTTTGTGGTAAAGACTCAATTTCTTTGGATTTAAAGCAAACATTAAGCGTTTTAAGGGTTTCATTTCGATAAACTGAAAAAAGTATTAAAAGTGTTTAATCTCTAAGTTTTAAGATTAATAAGAACGATAAATGATAGTTTTTTGTAGCCTTGGACATGAATAGTTTAAAGCTGAATATTTTTTTCTCAGTTTTTGATACAGTGAAAACCAGAAAACTCTGGAAATGGAAGACGACTTTTAGACTCAAGTTATGACTTTAAGTAATTTAATAAACATGATAATTGTGTGCATTGTAAACGGACCCATTTCCCTTAATACGTGATTTTAAAAGTTAATAGTAAAACCATTTGCTTTTTCACAACATCAAGTACGCTTTTGAATTGCTATAATGTCGTCTTCCTATTTCACAGTTTTCTGGTTATCACTGTAAAACCCCGCCTGTATGTATACAACTAGCAGGTTATCTGGCACCTATCCCACAATAGTTTCATAGTAAATATTTCCATTTACTAATAGCGCCCATAGAAGGATTCATAACACTAATTGGATAATGAGATAGATAGAAAGATAGATGTAACCGCTATGTATTTTTCTATTGGTTCAGAATATGCAACAAACACATGACTGAACCCTGACTGGATCAGGCGCTAATGGAGTCGGCATACAGGAGTGATCCTACCTTGACATAAACAGCTAGCAGGTTATCTGGCTCCTCAAGGTTGGTCCAGGTAGAAACATGAATGAGGCCGGTCTCGCTGGGCTGGCTGGGTCGAGACCTCACGGTCACTACGTTCTCGCGACGCTCGTTGATGTCATACCATTCAATTTTATACTCCCATCTAGTTCCACGCTTCTAAATAAATACATTTTTATAATATTATTGTTTTTAACAGGGTCAATAAAGTGGTTTCATATCTTAGATCACTTTTGTGTCCCGGCTGAATTTTTCCTAATTAAGCATTAATGGTCCTGCTTATGTATGATTAATCGTCATTAGGAATATAAATTTGTTTATTTTTGATATTTTAACCATTTCTGCCAATTGTAAACCCCTCATTTCTTAACAAGTCAGTTGAGCCGTGTTAGGAAAAGGGCAGGAATTACATTTTTTTAAATAGGCTATCCTACTTTTTATCATTTTTCATATCTGAATTGCATTTTTATTATACTCAAATACTTGCTAAAGTAAATAATAACCAGAATTATATCAATATCGTAAAAAAGCAGGGGACATTAGTTCCAAAACTAACACATGGCCCATTTCTAACACTGAATCACGCGCCTCTGCCCCTTAAGTAAAAGTAAACTCAATCTATATGAAGCATAAAGTCTGACCGCGTAAACCATGTTGCACCGGCTAGTCCTGTTGATTGTCTTCTTTGCTTATCCAATTTCCGTGCGGTACCGTACAAACTGGGACCGGAAAGGTTGACCCGGATCGGGAATTCAATTGTACAACGACTGCCCGTGAAGCGTTAGAAATGGGCCAAGTTTCGGAACTAATAGTTTATGCTTTTGCAATTATGGACTTTTTGCAATAAATGCCAAGTCAAATATAAGTGTCAAAATATATAATGTAAATATATCAGTGTAAACTTCACCAAGGATTTTGTAAAAAGATAGAAAGTTTTATGCTTTGTTCACATTTCTTAATTTATCCCTGTGCTCTTCAATGTGTCTATCTTAACAAAATATCCTTGACTAAATGTATACGGTAGTGTACAATGTTAGAACAAAACTACCAAATTTTACAATGTACATAAAAATACTACCAAATTGTTGAATTGAAATAAAAAACTACCAAATTGTTCAATTTAAATAAAAATACTACCAAATTGTTCACTGTACAAAAAACTAACAAATTGTTCAATTTACATAGAATACTACCAAATTGTTTAATGTACGTAACAAACTACCAAATTATACAATGTACATAAAAAACTACCAAATTGTTGAATGTACATAAACAAAAACTTACCGCATCAAAGGGTGGTTCCTCTCCCACATTAAAGTTGATAGTTTTGAAGTTTACAACATCGAAAGAAGACGACATTTTGCTGAACGGTCCGTACACATTCCCGTCGACATCACTGAACTCGACCGATTTTATCTGATGATCCTCGTCGTCTTCGACATAAATCCCGAATTCAGTTTGTCGCCCGAGAGTTGCATCGATGTCAAAAGCGCCGACTGTTGGTTCTGAGTCTTGTCGATAAATAAACTGCCGGTAGACCGTGAGCGGGTGATTATTAGGATCCTAAACAAGAAATAAATATTTTACTATGCGTTAAACTACAAATATAGACAGGGCCTATCCAAGGAAAAAAGGGAAAGTCTTTCTCCCTGTACTCCCTCCTGCACTCCCCCCCCCCCTGTTCTCCCCACCCCGATTCCCCTTCCTACAACGGCATATACAGAGGTGAATAGATATGCTGTACAATGTCCACAGTTTGAACTTTTAATATTTTGGACAAAATGGATAGATTTTAGACAACCTGTATGTATGGATAAAGAGATTCATAAAATAGACAGATTTATATGGCACAATGTATAGATAAATAGATTCATAAAATAGACAGATTTGTATGGCACAATTTATAGATAGACAGATTTATAAGACACAATGTATAGATAGATAGATTTATAAGACAGTGTATGGATTGAAAGATATATTTATAAGACACTCTGTATGGAAAGATAGATTTATAAGACACCCTGTATAGAAAGATAGATATTGAATAGACAATATGGAGCAGAGCCATTTATCCGTCTAGTGAACTACAGGAGACAAATTGAATTCAACCTAGAGATATATTTTCAGGGATAAATCAATCTTACAAAAATGTAATTTTATTTTAAAATGTCACTCATATTTTTATAGCTTGATTAAGAAACAATTTACAATAAGAAACAACAAATTTGTTAAGCGTCTACTGTCCACATTATTTCTTCATGGTTTTTTGTTCTTTTGCGCTCAACATTGAAATAAAAATTGAAACTTTATTCTTATTGGGACAGAAAATATTTTTTCAATTAACCCTCCATTTGTCTAAAGGTATGTCAGATTCACTCAGGTACTTTTTAAACCTTTGGCTGGTCAAGGATAAATGAGATATCCTAATTTGACAAGCTAAAAATTTCTTATTTTCAACTGTGGTTTCGATGCTTAAGAGGCAAAAAAAGAAAATTAACTGAAATGAAATTCATTGAAAGTTAGAGGTTTGAAGAATATCCTTTTAAAAATAGTTAAAGCCTGACTCATATAATCTAGAGCTGAATAAGAATTGGAGTGAAACAATGGATTGAAATATGATGAGATATCTGAAGGGGATCATATTGTTCCGCCCCCTCCCTCTACTTGAGAAATCCACTTACAGGTGTAGCAGAGATAGAACACTTTTAACATTTTAGAGTTTAAAAGTTTCATGTTTCAGAAACTAGGTTGTATAACATGCAATAAGAAACCTTGAGATAAAATTCAAAATTGTAAAAATGGAGAAAAAAAAACTTTTTTTTGTAAAGTTGGGACCATAGATAAAGATAGATTGCGCATAAGACGACATTTTTCATCTTGATAGATATAAATGTAAATAGATGTTTTATAGATATTCCTATTAAATAGATTAACTAGGTCGGTTGTGAACATTGGCTGTTCTTATGTCATTGTTCTTAAGAAAGCTGATTGTTTGATTCTATGTTTAATTTATTTTAAAGCTAATGGCAAAACTAGTTGCTTTATAAGATCATTAAAAATACTCAAAACTGAATAAATGTCGTATTCATATTCCACAGTTTTCTGGGCCTCACTGTGAAATTCTCGACAAATTTACCTTTGTGTCTTTTGCGACTACATCCCGCATGGCTTCGATGAAGTCCGAGTACATCTCCATCAAGTTTGATGTTCCAGAGATCCGTTTGTAAACACCACCGGAGCTTGCAGCAATCGTCTCGTAAAACTGGTTTTGCCGTTGACCGGCCAACACGATGCTTGACACTCTGACCCCGAAGTTGCTGATGACCGTTTCGATGTTCTGCTCCTGGATGTTGGTCAAGGAGTTCTCCGTCTCCTTCGTGATGATTATAAGATGTCCACCAGCTTCGTTATCCTTCAAAACCTGCTCCATTGCAACCTTTAAAAAACATTTATTTAGTTTTTTCTTTCAAAATAAAACTAAGTATCGTAATTGAAAACTAATAACACAAGGTTCAGAAAAAATGTTGAAAACGCAGAAGCTTTTCACATTTTTTTGGACATTTTGTCAGTACATATCTTTCAAAGATCAAAGACGATCTTTGAGTGGAACACCAACTCTAGCTAAATAATTTGTTTAAACTGCACTAAGTAGTTTTTGTTTGTTTCGCTGTTTTCTGACAATTTTATTTGATTTGGTTTTATTTCTGTTTGTTGATATCTGTCTACCTGAATACCACATGTAACACATCCCTCTGTACTAGTATCAAGCTTGTTAGGACTATCAGGAATAGTATCCGCCATCCGGCTTCTTACACTCTCCATTGTCAACTGCACCATCCTATGCTCTACCCTGGAGTCCGAGTTGAAGGTGACCACGGCGAGGTTGCTGTTGTCCGGGACCTCGTATCTGATCAGGTTCTGGGTAGACTTCCTCACCCACTTCCACACATCCGCCAAGGCGGAGGAGGTCTCCATGATCAGGACGTACTTCGGCAACGGTTCACGGACAATATCAAACCTTGGGATCAGACTTCGCTGGAGTTGATTCTCTCCGCTCAGCTCGGCAAAGTCAGGATTGTTGAGAATAACCGTTTTTGCGCTTCGTGCCCCGCAGAGAATGTTGTGTTTTGAGGGGGACATCAGCATTCGGTCGTCGGTTGGGCACCAGGATTTTACTCCAGGAAGGAAGGGCATATTGCCCAGGGAGCACTGAACAGCATCATTTTCTCCTTCAGGGTTAAAGTAGCAGCTTCCAGAGGCAGGGGAGCAACCTTCACTACCATTAGGGTGTAACCATACTCCTAAACAAATATATCGTTAGAACCTTCAATCATCAAAAAACACATTGTTAGAAGAATACTTATCGATGTGATCTACCTATTAGTATCAAACACAATTCGATCTTTTCAGAAACTGATAAAATTTGGCGCAGTAAAGTATAGAGATTTATTTAGTCTTCCTATTGACGGTTTATCTGTTCCACCAGTCCATTGGTCGGTGATTGCAATCCTACTGATCAGGAATGAGTAATCCCCTATACTCCAATGTCTGAAAGGGTTTTTTAACTCTATGGAAGGGAAAGGTCTGAAAGGTTTGACTAACTCTAGAGTAGGGGTTAGGTCTGAAAGGTTTGTTTAACTCTAGGGTAGGGGTTAGGTCTGAAAGGTTTGTTTAACTCTAGGGTAGGGGTAAGGTCTAAGAGGTTTGACTAATTCTAGGGTAGGGGATAGGTCTAAGAGGTTTATTTAACTCTAGGGTAGGGGTTAGGTCTAAGGGTTTGACTAACTCTAGAGAGGTTAAGTCTGAAAGGTTTGACTAACTCTAGAGTAGGGGTAAGGTCTGAAAGGTTTGACTAATTCTAGGGTAGGGGTTAGGTCTGAAAGGTTTGTTTAACTCTAGGGTAGGGGTTAGGTCTGTTTGACTAACTCTAGGGTAGGGGTTAGGTCTGAAAGGTTTGACTAACTCTAGGGTAGGGGTTAGGTCTGAAAGGTTTGACTAACTCTAGGGTAGGGGTTAGGTCTGAAAGGTTTGTTTAACTCTAGGGTAAGGATTAGGTCTATAAAGTTTGACTAATTCTAGGGTAGGGGTTAGGTCTGAAAGGTTTGAATAATTCTAGGGTAGGGATTAGGTCTAAAAAGTTTGACTAACTCTAGGGTAGGGGTTAGGTCTAAAAGGTTTGAATAGCTCTAGGGTAAGGTTTTTTTAATTCAAGGGTAGGGTTAGGTGTAAAAAGTTTGACTAATTCTAGGGTAGGGATTAGGTCTGAAAGGTTTGAATAACTCTAGGGTAGAGTAAGGTATGAAAGGTTTTTGCTAACTCTAGAGTAGGGTTTATTTAGGACTGAAAGGTCTGGTTTCAACTGTCAAGTTGTATCTCTAGTTTGGAGCTGAAGATAAGTGTTTCAAGATACACCAATAAATCAACTAGAAACATTGGGGGCACCAACGTTTATCTTGCCTCTCTATCGATCTATCTATCTATCATTGTGTTCGCTTTTTTTTACATTTTTCAGTATTTTGTGAAAAATTGTTTTCATTTTTTAAAACTGATATCTATCAGTTCGTTTGTCTAGCCCGGTGTGGTATCGTTTCATCAAAGTTTGCTACTTTTTAAATTTTAGCTTGCGAACTTTCTAACTGCCATGTTCATCAGTCTGTCTATCTTTCTATCAGTGTTTAATCCATTAATCGATTAATTAATTCATGAATCTGTCCATTTAATCTTTACTACCTATTTAACCTACACCAGGGGTAGGTCTTAAAGTAAATATTTGGCTACAGACTTAAATATTGATAACAGTGCAGATAGATACGGCAGATATATAGATAGATAGATAGATATATAGATAGATAGATAGATAGATAGATAGATAGATAGATAGATAGATAGATAGATAGATAAGTAGAAATATTGATGGATAGATAGATAGATCAATTCAACAGATAATTTTACTAATTTATAAGCTTATACATCAATGTCAACTTATCTTCACATATCTTAATCTTTTAAGTCAATATTTTTTGTAAACTTTTAATATTTTTTTAAAAATTGAGTTTTAAAGCTTGTGACTTAAACCACATTTAAAAGATTATATTTTAAATAATTTCTTTAACAAATTGGTGACGCTTTGTGGCGAAAAACAATTACCTAGGACGGGGGTATCGTAAGACCCTGTAGGTAGAATTTTATCTTGAATTTTGAAAAAGTTTGGGTAAAGAGGGTCGTTTGGGTAACCATGCTCATCAAATACTCCATATCTGTACTTGGACCATTCCTGAAATAAAATAAAATAAATTTAAACTGTTTTCTGTTCCTACCTCACCATAGTTTCAGTAGAAGTAAATATTTCCATTTACTGTTATAGCACCGATTTAAGGATTCATAACTCTGATTGGATAATGACATAGATAGAAAGATAGATGTTACTACGATGCAATTTCTATTTGTTCAGAATAGACAACAAACACATGGCTGAACCCTGATTGGATCAGGCGCTAATGGACTCCGTTTTAAACGTTTCACAAAGGAATTGAGTTTTTGCAATAAACTCCGAATATCTAATCCCTGTATCTTTGCAACCGGATGCTGGTATCCTTGATACCAACTATGAATTATGTTTGATAAAATAGCCTAAGTTTGACAAATCAAAGGTTAATAAGATAAAGGGATTAGAAAACCTGAATTTGTGGCAAAACAAATTTCATTTTTCTTCGACCAGCAAAACAAGTTGACGTCAAGCTTAACCAAAGACACACTCGCCACAAACTCTTATTTCGAATCAGTTTTTCTTTTTCAATTCCTTATGCAGTGAAAACTTTTGATGTATTGTCTGCTTGATCTTAATAAAAATCATAAAGGTTGAATGGCTATTTGGTCTAGGACCGAATTTAATGAATTTGAGCTAACTACAACTGTGTCAAAATCAAGAAGATTTGAATCAGTGATTCAGGATTTGAACTGGCCGTATAGGTAGTACAGCAACCTCTCCAATTTATTAAATTCGGTACCAGATAATTGTGAGTTAATAAGTAGACAGTTCTTTTTTAGTAAAACTTTTTGTAAAATATGAAACTTAAAAGGTTTGTTCATTTTTACATTAATCAGTATTTAATCAAATGAATCTTAATTAAGTATGTTTTCTGTATAGTCTACTTGTATGGATACTTCAATTAGTGCATTCACTTAATAAAGTGCATTATTCAGTGATAAGACAAGTTTGCATGCAAATGCATCTGGGGGCTAATGATGTAAACAAAGATCGACAAATACAGATGAAAAATATTTAAAACATTCATAACTTTTTTGACTCAAAAAGTAAAAAACGTTTTGTCTTTAAATGTTTTGACTTTTTAAAGTTTGATTATATTTATTAATATTTACAAACAGAAATGTCGAATTTCGAATATTTGTTAAAATAAGCAACTTTTAATGACTTTTAAAATCAGCTATTGGTAAATTTGTAAATTGTGTGTATAACACAATTTACAATTTACGATTTCTTAAAAGTGAAAAAATTACATTAGAACCTTAGAACATTAGCAAAATGTATGAGAACAATTAAAATGGAACTCGCCTCTAACTCAAATTTTCTGTTTCTTAAATATTTACAACCTGAGGTCGCAAATCTTTATCTTTCGAACTATGGAAATCTGCCAGATATATAGTTTCAGTAGAAGTTAATATTTGCATTACTGATAGCCCCGATTGAAGGATTCATAACTCTAATTGCATGATGAGATAGATAGAAAGATAGACGTTACCGTCATACTATTTCTAATGGTTCAGAATAGACAACAAACACATGACTGAACCCGGATTGGATGAGGCGCTAATGGACTCGGCATACAGGAGTGCAGATATAATAGTTAAATAGTTTACTCCATCAGGTTACAAAGATTCAAAAGTTTAGCACGGAGAATCGGTATTTATTTTGCAATCAATCACTTAAAAAAATTGAAGATGTTATTCTAAGTGATCTTACAATGAATAAGTACCATATTGGATTCACTAAGATACCATTGTAAACGTTGTCTGGTCAAGAATCAAAAGTTATTCGTCGTCATCTCTATCTAAAAATTGATTCTGCCTCCAGAAAAAAATGTAGGATATTGTGAGAATTAAACACTTTTCAAACTAGAAATTCGATCAAGGTTTAAATATAGATAAAGATAGATTGCGCATTAGACGACATTTTTCATCTTGAAAGATATAAATGTACAGAGATGTTTTAAAGATATTCCTATTACATAAATTAACTAGGTCGGTTGTGAACATTGGCTGTTCTTATGTCATTGTTTTTTTTTTATAAATTTCTTAAATTATATGATTAGTTTCGTTTCAACATTTATTTAATTCATTGAATTATTCCTAATTTACTTATATATCTATGTATAAATTTCTTAATTGTATTTTTTAAATAACTTTTAATTCAATTGTCAATTTGTTTTTTCTTTGAAATAATTGTTAAATTCGGTGATTAATTTCTTCTTGCTTGTAAAATATTTTGATTTATTTATTAAGATTTCAATGAGGTTGTTATTTATTACATTTTGGTTGATTTTGTGAATTGGCAGGAATTGGATTCGAATTGTATCAAACAATCGATTATTCTAAGAATCCAATTTTTTTATTATTCAAGAAAATTAAATAAATGAACTATAAATTCTTGATTAATTTATTAAAACCAAGGTTTACTCTCCATGCACTCCAATGTACGGTAAATGTTGTCTCCTAAGATAGATAGATAAAAACCTAATATGACGTCACTGATTATAGAAGCGGGAGTGACGTCATATGAGGTGTTTATCTATCTATCTTAGGAGACGACATTTCTCCTACATTGGAGCGCATCGAGAGTAAGCATCCTTATTATACAACTTTGATGATTAAAAGGCTACCTGATAAGCTACCCCTGATGCAGGATAAGGAACTGACATGTGACATCTAGCATCTCTCCAGTATGATGGGAGAACCAGGGTGATCTGAGCAAAGTAAACTCGGCGTTCAAGTCCCTCGTTTAATACTCCAGATGCTTCCGTTAACATCTCCTATAATATACAGTGGTTTGATCTAGGAAGAAAACGAATAAGTGGAAGAGAAATGGTACTGGACCGAATTGAAAAAACCAGTTCCCATGGTGTGTAGACAGGTTTCTTACTGTAGCGCATGCGCACATGAAACTCGCATGTTAAAGAACTACAGATGATGATTACTTACTGCAGTTTGATACGACAGACCACACTATATTTTTATCTGACCGATAAATGTATATTGACTTATCGAACAGCCTTTTCTAGAATTATAAATCCCTTTTCTTGGCAACATAAATATGTTTGTGATAATATTTGAGCTTCTACTACTGCCCGCCATTTCTTAGTTGATAATTGAGCTAAATTAATTCAAACAGAAGCAAATTAAACAATTAATATTTTCATATTTTCAAAGAGGCTAATAAGATCAAATTGTATTTGAGGAAGACATCATGTTGCAAAGATATTGGTATCAGAAAAAATGAGTTTCAGACAAGTATTAAACCGAATATTGAATGACGGAGACTGTGTATGTCAACGGGGAAAAGGATCTACATATAAGAAACTGAAGAAAGTATTAAGTTTCAGAAATTTCTTGTTTTCTTCAGATTTTTATGGGAAAACCTGACATAGACGTGGGAGTGATTGAATACATAAATCATGAAGTGGGTTGGGGGGGAGGGAGCAAGGAGAGAGGGGGGAGGGGAGGGGGGATAGGTTTAGGGCGGATAAACTAATAATTATAACTTCTTGAAAATCTATCAAAAGTTAATAATTATACAACACACGAAGGGAAAAAAGGAAAACGTAAAAAAAGTTGAAAATTAAAGAATTAGAGTAAAAGAGAGATATGAAAATATGCAAGGATAGATGATAATCTTAAGAAAAGGGGAGTGGAGATTATATATGAGTCATGTTAAGAGATGAGAAAATCATGAAAAAAAAGATGGGAAAGAGTCAAGAAAAAAGGGAAGAGTCAGGGCAGATATGCATTATACAACAGTCAAGGGAAGATGGGAAACAGTCCAGGAAAGATGGGAAATAGTCAAGGGAAGATGAAAACAGTCAAGGAGTTTAAAAGATGAGTAAAAGTCTAGGGAAGATGGGAAAAATTAAGGGAAGATAAAAAAAGTCAAGGATGATTGGAAAACAATCAAGAAAAGACAAGAAAAGTCAAAGAAAGATGGAAAACAACAATGAAGGACAGGAAAAGTCAAAGAAAATCGGTAACTGGGGAAAAAAGGAAAGTAAAGAATCAAAGGAAGATGAAAAAAGGAAGATTGAGACAAGTATAGGGAAAGGTGAATGAGGGAGGTTTAAACTAAGGTATTGAGCTAGAGGCCTATATGGTTTAAAAACTGTGTGTAAAAACGAGCACGAACTCAACAAACTAAATCATTTCTAACCAATTTTCAAACCACGAATACGCACACCAAGGATTCTTCAAATGAGGATTGGCAACCAGAGATTTTTTATTATTTTTAATCCTTTTCATTTAAAAGTTTTTAAAGTTTTATTAACTGCTAGACTTCCTTCGAATTTAACTTTAAGTTGTTGCTCTTATATCGATTTTTTCGTGGATTTTTCTGGATCTAATTTTTTTCAATTCTAGCCATCCATAAACCTTCTCTGGGATCATGTGAGGTCCCACCAAAAACGTAGGCCCGATCGGGTCAGCCTTTTTGATGTTTATCGGTTACAAACAAACACACAGACAATCAAATATGTATATATGATACAGATAGGTTCAAATCAACTGACTATACTCCTTTCATGTTCTAATTGTCTAATCCTAATATCTTTTCAATCTGAGGTCGTTTGAAATAGGGTTCCACCATTATGATTTATAAATGTTCTACGCGATTTGGCATTTAAAGAGAGGGCAGCGACGACAATCATTGTTTTATTGGATTAACTGTATATACACCAAAATTTATTTACTGTTAATTACTCTGACTACCCCATACCCTATTAAAGTATTTAAAAATGCCCTGGTTCGAACATTACCATAAATACTTGCTACACCCCAAGGTATGTATAATGTATAAAGAATCTAGGCCAATGGTTTAAGTATATACATAGACTCAAGATAAAAAATTTGAATATCAGAACAGTAGAGTTGAGAGAGAAGGTTTCATTTATCTGTTCAACTTTTTGCTACCTCAACTCGGGATTAGGAGTATTCAAATAAATATCAAAGAGATACATAAAGAAAATGTGATTAAAACTTTTAAATTGCTAAAAGATATGTTAAATATTTTATGTACTATAGTACTAAAAATGTATTTTTCTGAACATGTACAGGATACTATATACTCTAAATGTTTAAATACATGCAGATATGCACGCGTTTAGTCCATTGATTTCAGGGGTTTAATGGGGGGGGGGGGTGGCATACAGGAGAAAAAGGAGGTAAGTTATTTTTGTAATATAAAATCGATAAAAAAAAATTTTGCAACGATCTGAATTATGCAAGGCGACTGTGTAAAGCAGACAAAATTTCAATCTTTATTAATTTGTTTTTTTCGGTGAACATTTGTGAATCAATGATTTCGAGAAATTAATTGAAAAATCCTTCAGGTTTTAAATAGCTTTTTCAGTAGATGGGAAAGGGGCAGGGGTTGAGATACAGAAAGTTCAAATATAAAAAAGAAAATGTATTTGAAAAAAAGCTTTTTTTACCTTCAAATTCTGTATGTATTTATGACAATCGTCTTCTGGCACATTGTCGCCAATTTTAACAACAATATTTCTATATCCTCCATCACGTCCTAAAAATAAACATTTATTCGTTTTTACATAAAGAATTTCTTGTTATTATCTTAGATTTTGTTGCTTATTTTATCAACTTGTAAGAGATTCTTTTTAATAAATAATGAAATAATAAAATAACACGAAACGTGTTGCGGATTTTTGTTTTATTTTTATTGATAGTTTTCAAAATGAAATTTTTTTAATTGTTCTCAATTAAGTATAAATTTGTATTTGAAAAAAAAAAATTGAAAAATCCTACCTATCGTTATACTGGAAGCGTAGGACAGAAATGTGAGTAAGGAAACAAAAATTTTCAATTTCATCCTAGCCTGCAGGATTTAAAATTAAACCGCTAATTCACTCATTTACCAACCTTGAACAATGTACATGCCTGAAAAATAAATTAATTATTATTATAAATACAATGTTTATAAAAATTGTTTGAAAAGTAAAGTTAAACAGATAAAACTAGAAATTCAGCAAAAAAGCTAAAAAACTCTAGAAAACTAAAAGTTAAGAGTTTGACATAGATTTGAAGAAGGTTAATGAAAGAAATGCATGACAGAGTCCGTGTCTCATGAACACGACATAAATCTAGGAATTCGGCTTGAAACCATTGGCTTGAAACACATCAGTGCAGTATTAGGCAACTTCAAGCTTCAAACATCATTCTACAGTCATCCTGTTCTTTTCATTAACCCTTTCCATTCATCCATTCATCTATTCATCCTTCCCTCCTTATAACTTTCTCATCCAATCTTAATTTAGCCTGAGAAAACAAAATGGCTGAGTTCTTGTGTCAGCTGTCCTTCAATCCATCAACAACTTCACAGATTTCTTCAACACAAATTCCCTCCCGAGAAATTTTGCATATTCAGTATCAAAACAGAGTGCGGGAATACGCACAAATTGAGGGCTTTAAAAATGCGCAAAAGAAATGGGCCGAAAGTTTTTTACTAAATGCGTCAGGAGGATTGATACGCCAGAGTTTTGAATAAAGCGCCAAGAATGAAATAATACGCTGCTCGAGTTTTTGTTGGCTCTGTATTTGTCTGTAGGTCTGTTTATGAATGTATGATGAATATATAGGTTATACTGCCACCTGTAACATACATACTTCAAGTGTTCTTATTCTACCTTCAATATATTTAGTATTAGTCACTCTATACAATACCCACAAGTAGTCCCTAACATACCCCTTTGAACCTCCCAAAAACCTTGTTTTTGTTCAACTTTAATTGAAAACAGTTCTGATTAGTTCTGCTTTAAGATACAGGCTAAAATAACGGGAAAACCCAAAATGAAAATAAATACAAACCGTTTAGCCATTATGAGCACATTTTCATTTATAACTATTGTTAATATCTCGTGTTAAACATTTGTATGAAGTATTCAAAATGTAATTTACAATATTAACCAATAACAAATACATAAAATCCGCGAAAAAAAGTTAAGATGGCGACTGGCATAACTTTCAGAATACAAATGGCGCCAAAAATAAACTTCAAGATAATTACAAATTCTGTTTTGCAATGAAGTAATTAAAATATTTTAGGGAACGGTTCATGAAAAGCCCGCGTAATTAAGATAAATTTAACAACTTAATGAATTAATAATGCTAATAAACGGGCGCGGTATAACCTGAGTTGAGTTCCTAAAGCAAGGTTGCCTCTTTAAATAGACTCCGACCCCCCCCCCCCTTCCCCTTCTCTTGTGCTTACATCAAATATTTTAAAATGTAAATTTGTTCTTTTCTGTTTTTTTAAGTTCACATAGCTCCAAATTGGGGGTCTCCAATGGAAATCTGGGAATTTCCAATGAATAGCAAGGGGTTTCCAATAAAAATCTGGGGGTCTCCAATGAAAATCAAGTGGTTTCCAACAAAAATCTGGGGGTCTCGAATAAAAATCTGGGGGTCTCCAATAAAAATCTGGGGGTTTCCAATGAAAATTTTAGGGTCTCCAATGAAAATCTAGGGGTTTCCAGTAAAAATCTGGGGGTTTCCAACGAAAATACGGGGGTTTCCAACTAAAATTGCAGTTTTTCTACATCCTGTTGTGCAGAATTGTTGCAGTTCATTATTCCTAATTGAACAAGTTTAAGAATACAACCAATCTTTAAACAGATCACGCAAAGATTAAGTATGTCTAAGTACATTCTCTGGCTGTATCAGAATGAACTCAATCACGTTCTGATATACAGAGTTACCCACAAAGAATGAGACTGTAAAGACGACCGGAAACTCTTGAAATATGGCTTATTCAATGATTTTGAAAAGAAACAAATAAGTTTACGGATGCAGGGAATCATGAATGTAATGAATCAGAAAGTATAAATTCCGTACAATCCTCTCTGAAGTCTCATTCTTTGTGGGTAACCCTGTATTTATATATATGTAAAGCTCAAATTGATTATATTCATGTAAAATATAGGTTTATGGGATAAAAGTTCTAAGTTTTTTTTACACACAAATAAAACATTGTGTTTTCGAAAAAAATTGTTCAGAAAGTTACAAACAGATACTAAATTTCTAATCCAAATATGATAAATCCGTTATAAAATTTAAAAGAATTTCTCTGACTAAAATCGGGTTCTTTAAAACGGTAACTTTTCTTTGAATACTTGCGTTTACATTTTTGTAGATTGTTTAGTTACAAAGGATTGGTATTGGACCACAATATATCAATTTCACGCCATTTCAAGAGTTGACATCTTTCACACAGATAATTTGATTAACAAAGGTCAAGGATAGACGGGGAGGAGGGGGGAGGTGAATAACATTTGAATGAAACCCTTCATCTTTGTGGAATGAAATAATTTCCTGAATTTAAGGAGAATGTTTATGTTTATGTTTAAGGAGAATGTTTATGTTTATGTTTATGTTTAAGGAGAATGTTTATGTTTATGTTTATGTTTATGGTTAAGGAGAATGTTTATGTTTATGTTTAAGGAGAATGTTTATGTTTATGTTTAAGGAGAATGTTTATGTAATCTATAACTTTCTAAGAAATGTTTAGACATTTATTTTTACCAAGATTAATATTTTTCAGACCTAATATATAGACAGGGTTACCAACAAAGGATGAGACTTTACCCAAAACCTTTACGATCCAAGGGTTAATAAATTCGTCTGCTTTGAATAGTCTTTTACTAGCTTATTAAATGATTTGACAAAGAACAAATTAGTTTACAGTTGCAGGGATTCATAAATAAAGGAGAAACTAACAGTATTAATTCCGTACAATCGTCTATGAAGTCGATCTCTCCAACAAAAAATGTATGGTTGGCGGGTACCGTTAAAGGGAGTGACCGGCAATGCATAGTAGTTGAACTGAGACTGAAGTATTAAGAAGAAATTTGTTAGGATTCATTCGGGATGTATAAAACGTTTTAATGGTAATCACTGAGTTTAACTGATTAAATAACGACGACGAAATATGTATCAAAAATCCGACAGTAAACTAATTAGATGTTTAGGAACATATTTCTTATTGTAAAAGTGTCAAAAAATCAATGTTAGAATCAATTATTTCTTTTTCATCATTATATTAAATTTCTTATTCATTACGAATTTTTTCGCAGATTTCTACAAATTCTTCAAATGTCATTTTTTCAATAAAAATTCCAGTTTTATAGGTCTCTCATGAGTCCTAAAAATTTCTCCACAACACAATAACATTCTCAGTTCGACTACCATACATTGCCGGTCACTCCCTTTGAGAATTGTTTATAACACTTATTAGACAGAAACGCAACTAAAAACTGAATAAAGTGTCGATTCTTAATTTTAATTCTAGATGTTTTGTTTTTATCCAATGAAGCTGTTCAATTAAATAATCAATTATTTCAATGATTATCCATTCTACTAGAGACGTGCTAAATCTTTAATTTTGGTGATTTCAAATTNAAGGGGAGTATTGGGGGGGGGATGGATGAACGAAGGGGAGGGGTAGAGAAAGATAGATCACACCTTTACAGGAAATATACAAAGGAACTGAGTTCTATCCTCAAACTCGAATTTTCTAATCCCTAAATATATCTGTGCAACCTGGTGGTGTAAGCATCTGGTATTTTAAACTTAAACTATCTTATCAACATAATTCATAATTTGAAATATCAGAGGTCAACGACATCGGGTTGCAAAGATTTATAAATTAGAAAATCAGAGTTTGTGGCATAAACTCAAATCCTTCAGGATAAAGCAGATAAGAAAAAACAGAAATTAATAAATTTTAGAAATTTTTTTATTAATAAGGAGATTAAGAAAATATAATGAAATATATACAAAAAAAACATGTCACATTTAGAGCTATGGGGGGCAGTCAGGGTTAAAAGGTGGTACAAAGGGGAGTGGGGAAAAGGCGGGGAGGAGGAAGAGGAGAGGGGGGAGGTAATAAAAGTGGGAGGAGTTTAGTTAAGATAGTGCTTAAATTAAGATATAATGGCTGAATTAATTAGTGTTTAGTATTAGAAGTATAGTCTGCAAATTGTAATGTGCAAAAACTAGTGTGAAATGTGCAATGTTTCGTGTGCAGAAATTAGAGATGTGCAAAAAGCAAATTAGAAATTGAAAAAAAGAAAAATCATTTTATGCCAGTAGCACTGAAAAAATATCTGACTGTGTATTGTATGTCCGTAGGTTTCTAGTGTGTGTCTGTGTGTATTGTATGTCCATCGGTTTCTAGTGTGTGTCTGTGTGTATTGTATGTCTGTGTATGGATGTCTAGTGTGTGTCTGTGTGTATTGTATGTCCGTAGGTTTCTAGTATGTGTCTGTGTGTATTGTATGTTTGTAGGTTTCTACTGAGTGTCTGTGTGTGTATTGTATGTCTGTAGGTTTCTAGTGTGTGTTTTGTTTGTGTGTGGGTGTCTAGAGTGTTTCTGTGTGTATTGTATGTCTGTAGGTTTCTAGTATGTGTCTGTGTGTATTGTATGTTTGTAGGTTTCTACTGAGTGTCTGTGTTGTATTGTTTGTCTGTAGGGTTCTAGTGTGTTGGGGGGGGGTAAATGTTTATACTACTAACATATATATAAAAATCTATAAAATTGGACCAGGTAGATTTTTTAGATGATGCAAAATTTTATATTGTAACTTTCTATTAAAATGATAGTAATATTATTTCGTAAACAAAACAAAAAATTAAAATAAAAATCTTTTTTCAAAGTTATTTGCTTATTGGGGCTTCCTGTAAGGTTAGAATTGCCTTTGTATAAATATTTCCAAGTTGGCAGGACATGGAATGATTTTAACAATAGAGTTTTAAATAGATCAACCCACATTGGAGATACAGTTCATAATGCGCGCACGCGCGCTTTCCCACAGGTTTTGGAACATATAGAGAACTTCAAACTATAGATAGAAGGAGAACGTAAAATTTACGCAACATCACTGGTTCGACTTTGTGACCTCGTAGCTCCTCTTTTTTACGCAATTGTGAATACAATGATAGTAATCTCTCACAAAAATCTTACTATTATGTTCGTCATTTCGGATAAATTGTTAGTCATTTCTAGCAAAATGTTATTTCGTTGAAATGTTAAGCATTTAGAATAATTTCGGCTAATTCAATAATTTAGAAATATTATTAACATTTCTTCAAAATTATCACTTTGCTTTAAATATAAAATTAGATTTCATAATTTTTATTGCAGTTGTAAAATATCTTATTCGACATTAAACATATCTTTACATGACATTGTGACAAATTTGATAATTTCAATATTTGCAAGTTTATCTTTCCAAATAGTCAATATCACAAGTATTCCATTAAAATAAAATAAATGAACTAGTTTCGTTTTTTTTTAATCGCAAAAAAAATCATTTTACAAGGCAGTATGTATTCTTTAATAAATGTTTATGCAGTGCGTAATTGTTGCATTTTTAAAATGCATTTGAAATTCCTGCATGCGCCGAATTGTAGGGATAAAGGAATTGAGTTTTTGCAACAAACTGAGATTTTCTAACCCCTATAGCTTCGCAACCTGATGGTGTAAACCTTTGATATTTCAAACTATTTGATCTAACAGAATTAATAGTTTGAAATATAAAAGGTCTAGGAGAATGGATTGCTAAGTTATAGGAATTAGAAAGTCAGAGTTTGTGGCAAATACTCATTTCCATTGCATTATTGCATTAGGATAAGTTTTATTATAAACCTATAAAAACAATACAAATTCCCATTAAAAACTCCCCCCCCCGTATACAAATTTATGAGGGTTTTCAGGCCGACCAAACGTAAAACCCCTCTTGAGCATAAATACCGTGAAAGTGACAATTTGAAAATATTTATTGCCTCCTAAATTCAAATTGGTTCACTCTGGTTCATATGCAAAAACCTAGGCGTGTGTAGGCGAGAGAAAAGGGCGGCTCAAAAAATAATTTTCTATATTTATTGATCTACAGTTGAAATAATGGATATGTTAAATGTATAGAAAATTATATTCACGAAATATAATTGAATACCCCCCTCCCTCTAAATATTCTAACCCTCCTATGCATGGTGGTTTAACAAATATAAAGCTTCAATTAATTTTAAGATAAGGCAACAAATTAGCAAAATGTGACGCTCCCCTCCCCCCTTTATGTCAGCCATACTGAAGTTGACCGAATTCAAAAGGAATTTGTAAATCTATTGAATTATTTTAGCCAAAACAGATCATTTTCACACAAATTGAAGAAAAGAATTGCAGTTTTAATGCATATGTTAAAAATCTTTACGTACTATATAATGAGAGAAAAAAAAATAACAAAAAAGCTATTTATAGATTTTTTTTTTTCAAATCCCCGAATTTGTTTGAATAACATGTTTGAAATTTCTACAATGTTCCGATATTACACAAAGTGTACGGGATTCTTCTAACAATACACAACCTCTAAAAAGATATATTCGTATAAAAATATCTGAAAATAGAGTGGGGGGGCGGACATGATTAAGAATAAAATATCTACATAATATAAGAGCGCGCCACGACAGGAAAATGGAATATTTGAGAAGACCGCGACAAGTAAATTACAACATCGACTTTCTTATGCACATCCAACAGATATTTTCATTACAACGTGCGCCCCACATATTTGAATATTTATGAGCATCTTGTAAACGCGCGTTTCTAAAAAAGTGGGCGTTTCTTAATAACTATAAGCGCGCGAATATATCCTCCCTTTGAAAGTGCAATTAAGAGCGTGTATATAATGCAATAATATTAATGAGGAACAGTGAACTATAGATTGAAAAAAAATATTAAATTTTTTTCTTTTCTTTTTAGATTTTCACTAACACTAAACTATTAAAAAAATTGAATAGCCCCTTCATATATTGAAATCACGCACCCCTGACCCTTTAGTAAAAGTAAATTCAACCTAAGTCTGACCACGTCCTACTGGGTGCCTGCTTTGTCCGGGCGATACAGTACAAACTGGGACCAGAAAGGTTGACCCGGCTCGGAAATTCAAATGTACTACGGCTTCCCGTGAACTAGAGAGGAGACAATACTAGTACGACTTTGTTATATCGTAGCTCCTGTAGTTTTCATTTTACGAAAAAAGAAAATTTATCATGTAAAATGTCAAAAAATCAAAAAAAATGTTATCAATAGCTAACAAGAGGAGTTATGATTAAAAACCTTTTAGATTTCTATCTTATGCGAAATTTACTTTGATTTGTTCCAATTTCTATCCCCCTTAAATTCACCTCATTTGACTAAACCCCTCCCCCTCCCCCAATCCACGTATGACCTAATAGGTGATTAAGAAAACTAATATGTACCCTTGTGTCCTATATTCCACCCCCCTCCACCCCCCAAAATTGTTGAAATTACACGATGTCAAGTATAATATATGCAAGTTTAAGTATGACATCAAACTCTAAATTATTGAATAATTCCTCGAGTTCATATGAATATTTATAGGGGGTCATTATGCATGGCATATATAGTTATTGTATAGTTATTATTGTGCCAAATTCAAAATTCAGATTATTACAAAAAATCGCAAAACTAACTTTAAACTTTAAATTGTAAATACAATACTGAACTGTTTTAAAATCACTATAGTTTCAGTAGAAGTAAATATTTCCATTTACTGTTATATAGCGCCGATTTAAGGATTTATCTCTAATTGGATAATGATATAGATAGAAAGATAGATGTTACCACCATTACTATTTCTATTGGTTCAGAATAGACACCAAACACATGATTAAACGCTGATTGGATCAGGCACTAATGAACACCCCTTTTTTTGTTCATCAATGAATGATATCCCTTTTATTGCTGAAAATTAATTATTTCTAATTGTGGTTAAAATTATGCCAACAGTCCCTTTAAGGCAGTGATAAGGGGGGGGGGGTATCGTTTGTTGGGCAAATGATCAATTATTCTAGAAATACGATAATTTATTATTAATTAAATGTTAATTGATTAATTTTAAGAAAGATAACTAATCAATGGACTCCTAATCAATCTTCTGGCAAATATAAGATTTCCTATAATGTAAACAAAACTGTGGTAAAATTTACCGCATTCAATTTTTGATTAGATTTTTTTTAAGTTGACAAAAAAATTAACATCGGCCACAGACTCAAATTGTCTAATCACCATATTTTTGCAACCTGATGGTGTACACTGTACACCTTTGATATTTTCAACTAAGATTAATTGATCTACCAGAATTCATAGTTTTAAATATCTAAGCTTTACGGTTATGAAATGCAAAAAATATAGAGATTAGAAAATCAGAGTTTGTGGCAAAGACTCCTTTACAAGTTAACGGATATAAGATTTTGATCGGGTTTTGGTGTGGTATCCAAAACTATTTATGATGGATAAATATCTAAAAATATTTTGATATAAATATTTGAAATGAATAAGATATTTCGACTAGTTATATTATCTGATAAGCATATTTGTACACAACTGTTTAGTATCTCAGTGTGAAATACTAAATATTAATCATGGACTTATTTAAACGAATATAAACGGACTTATCATAAATAAAATCAAGCTTAACAAAAGAACTTGAAAAATAGTATTCTTATTGCGGCGCCAGTTTCCATTAACAGAAGAATTAATGTAAACCAATTTTGCAAATAATAATGATAATAAAAGATAAAATTTGAATTTTCAAATCTATATATAAATTTGGCTTGTCTTCTTGTTTGGGTGTCTGTTTGTTTGTTTGTATTCAATAAACGTCAAAACAGCTGAACCGATCGGGCCCAAATTTTTGTGGGACATCACGTGACCACAGGGAAGGTTTATGAATGATAAAAATTTTTTTAAATGTGTTTTAAAGGTTTTTAATTTTGTAAACATAGCGAACAAAATCCATATCTTAAAAAAACTTTCATATCTTAAATGTAGTTCTTATAAACTAGTACATTAAAAATGATATTTAGCAGTCCTTGCATTTCTAAATCCATATTTACATATATTTATCGATTATAAGCTTATCTAGTGTAAATCTAACACTTCTACATCACACTTTTGAAAAATAATGTGAACGTTATTAAATTAAAGTAAATGCAATACATATTATATATTTTCAGAAATATAATTTTAAACGATTTTTTGCTTTCAAATGCAAAAAAAATCATTTATAAATGAACCATTTCAGATTTGAAATGTCAATATTCCCAAATGTTTTTCCAGTCACCTTTCTTTTTGAAAATTAAATAATAATGTTAAAAAGCATTTTTTTAATCTTGCTTGCTTCAGATAAAATGTATTCTAGAGTAGCCGCTAAGTGATCTTTTGTTGTAGAACAAATATATTTTATATAATAAATAATTATCTAAAGTTGATATCTACTATCTAACTATGCGACCAGAAACCTTAAAGGGACTGTCCTCGATATTTTATGTGTCTTTTCATTTAAAAAGGGGCACTACCCGATTCACAACGATACTCCCTTGTCGTTATCTGATTAATAATGTGAAATTCTAATCTGTTCAATTCTAACTCATTCCAAAACTATTTCTTCAGCTGTACTCCGAATGTCACGTTTATATAGAGAACCGCAATTGAAAATAGTCAATTTTCAAAGAGATGTTAATGGATATATCCAGTAAATATTTAAGTGAATCGGACATGCCATAGCACAATAAAAAAATGGAGGGTCACTTAAAACTACTGAGACAGGTTTCATCTACCAAATCCAAGAATTTCTACGTAAAACAAAGATTTTAAAAAAATTGTGTGGTTTAAAACAATGCAACTCGAAGAGAAATCCCTACTTACTAGAAAACCAACCACCAAAAATTCAAAGAATCAGAACAAACGAAGACTCCAAGACGCCCTGGCATCATTAAATTCTTTTAAATATTTGCTAAAACTGTGTGCTTATGCTAAACCTGTTTTCTGCCAGGAATGTCTGCTACGAAATCTGAGCATGATCCAAATTTGCAATAATTCCCTGAAGCTCTCGGGTCAGAGATCTTTATAAAACCCTCCCCCCCCCCCCCCCCGTCTCCAAAAAAAGCACAAAATTTAAGAAATTTCGAACAAGAAATGAAGTCCCAGTGCCAACAGATATTTCCTTTAATGGTTTTTATTTATGGAAAATATAAAGATAAAGATCGTCAATTGTGTTCAAACCTGTTCAAATAATAAATCATTTTTAAGAAACAAGTTTGGTTTGGTGAATTTACTCATAGTAATGGGCAAAAACTTTGTTATTTTTTTAATTTTTAAGGTTTTTGGACTTTTTAAATACTGTGAAGTGTAAACTTGTAACTGTTCCAACATTTCATAAATGCATAATTCATATTCTGGAAACATTTCTTTTTTAAAATTTAAATCTTATAGAACATTTTTTTTAAATGGTAGTTTTTAGTTGTTTTTTAGTTTATTTACTCATGTATCTTCTCCCAGGGTCTAAATTTTCCAGTGTCCACTGTAATAATAGCAAATGTTTAGAATAAACTATTTTAAAATTAGTATTACTTCTCAGATTTTACAACTATAGATGATCCTATCTCAGAACCATTTTTTTCAAATAGTTCGTTTAGGAACAATTATCTTTCTTAATAATTATTAATAAAATTCTAAAACTTACTAATTTTAAGAGCAAATATTATGAAAAGAATACTTATCAACAAACGAATGTGTTCAAATTTACAAATCACATTTTGAATTAAATTTTAAAGATTTTGTTAACACAAATCAGTATTGATTAGAGCAAAACTGAATTGTTAAAGTCAAATTTATAATAATGAAAATAAAAATAATAATAACAATAATTATAATAATAGGAATAATATTGATAAAAATATAAATAATGAAAATTATAATAAAAAAACAATGACAATAATACTAATAATATCAATAATAATAAGATTATTAATAATGATAATGATATAAAATTATTATTCAGCTTGATTTTGCGTTTTATTTAATCGTATAGTTAAATTAAACAGTAAATAAATATTTCCTTAAATGCTTACCGCAGTACTTTAGAAAAATAAATGGGAAAACTGTTTTAAAAAAATCTTTTTTTAAGTTTTAAGTTGTAACATATTTAGATATAAAGCTTACCTATATATCTGACATCAATTTCTGGCAACTTTTATTTCAAAATCAGTATCCGGAAAATCACAACAATTTAATTAGGATAAAAATCACAAGATGTTTTTAACTAAAATCACTAAATTTTCCGGCGTAGATTTTGCGATGTTTGCAGGTCCGTGGTCGGAACTCAACTGGACATCCGACATTCGTCTCTACCAGGTGTTACGGACCAGACGGATAGGTAGATAGATATACCGGGGATAGGTAGATAGATACCGGTAGGGGATAGATAGATACAGGGAAGAGAAGGATAGATAGATAGCGGAGAGCAGGAGAGAGCGGTAATGTTCTGGTCCTAAATCCTCATTTCAAGCCTTTTAAGATGCTTTGATAGAGTTTAATCATGCAAGGTTAGGACCCAGTAAACAACCAATCAAAAATGTCAAGCCATCAATTTTTGTAAACCTTTAAACCACATGACAGGGGCGCTCACAGGGGTGGGAGTGGGGGTATGGGGCTGAGCCCCCACCTCTCCTGGAAAAGTAAAGTAAAGTTTTGGGGGAGAATTAAACTGAGCCCGCTCCCCCTTGAAGAGTTAGAACAGCTGTTAAACCCCCCTCTCTCTTCTTGACAAATTCCTGAATACGCCCCTGTGTGCAAATACTAAAACATGGCCTAAATATTTAAAAGAATCATAATTGATAATTAGTTCAAAAATGTCCGGCCTCTTTCGAAATAAACTCAGTTTTCGTCTGGTATTTGAAAGCCACCAAACAGAGCATATAAGACAAGATTCAAATTAAAATATATAAACTTTGTTCTTATTATGCTCAACTATAAGTGAAAATCGTAAAAATCCTATTTTTATTTTTGAAAATGGGTTCCAAATGGAAGACTATTTAACCTGGATTTAGAATTAACAACTTTGCCTATAAGTATCGTTAAAATCTCCACCTGTTCTTGTTATTTTTGTTATTATTATAATTAGCTTTAGATCGTTTGCAGGTTCCGGTCATCTGGCTTATATAGTAACATCATCTAAACATCACTACCACTGTGAACTTGACATAAGGAGGAGGTCAAATTTATGAAACAATAATTGGTACGAATTTGTAACCTCGTTGCTTATCCAGATTTAATGCTTAAGTCACGCAAATCTGCCCCTTCAGTAAAAGTAAATTCAACCTATGAGGCTTAAAGTCTGACCGCGTCAACCTTGTTCCACCGGCTAGTCCTGTCCATAGTGCTATGTAGTATTTACAGTACAAACTGGGACGGGAAAGGTTGACCCGGCTCTGAAATTCAAATGTACTACGGCTGCCCGTGAAGTATTAGAAACTCAAACGTATCCGGTTACATTTTAGAAATTCAAAACATTTTTGTTATTCTCTATATGGATCTTATTCTCTATATGGATCTTATTCTCTATATGGATCTTATTCTCTATATGGATCTTATTCTCTATATTGATCTTATTTAAGAGTTTAAGAGTTTTGATTAAAAACATAAAAGATTTAAATCTGATGTGCAATTTACTTTAATATTTAAGCTAATGTTATAAACAAGGTAAAAGCATATTTTGAAGTAAGCCAAGTTTTCAAACCCTTGATTTGTTTATTTTCTCCATATTTAGAGAGAAAATCAATGAATGTAAACATTAAATATGTTTTTCATGACTTTGAAAATTTTAAAATCAAACAAATTTCAAGAATATTTTTTTTCTATTCATGTTCAGCCATTCGGAATAATTTAATTTCTATACTGAAAATTGAGATATATATATCTACGTATATGTATATATAAAATTGAGATATATATATCTACGTATAGTATATAGTATAGTATATATAAAATTGAGATATATATATCTACGTATATGTATATATAAAATTGAGATATATATATCTACGTATAGTATATAGTATAGTATATATAAAATTGGGGATTACATGTTTATAAACAAATGTAGGATTATTAGAGTGTATTATTAGATCAATAACGAGTATATATGCATGTTATAAAAAAATCGATACATTTTTAATTTTCCCATATAGTTATAGTTGGTTATATTTTAATTTACAGGGTGTTCCACAGTAAGATAGACGACTTGAATGTTGCGTCCGTGATCAATTTGAAATTATTTGCGAAATTTATTCATTAACCTAATCTTAGAAGTAAAATTCTAGAGTTAATAGTACACATAATCTTGACATTTCCAAAATGTGGTCTGCCTNAGGTTAAAGGGGCCGAGCGATGCGGCTAGCTCGGACAGGTTAAAGGGGCCGAGCGATGCAGATAGCTAGGGCAGGTTAAAGGGGCCGAGCGATGCGGCTAGCCCGGACAGGTTAAAAGGGCCGAGAGAAGCAGTAACAAAATTAGTAAGCTAATTGTTTTGGAGACAGAATAGGTAAAGGCAATTTACTGGCCTTATGTGCTAGAAAAGGCAAGGAGGTGTAGCACTGTGTTAGGAAAAGTTAGAGGGGCCAAGCGCTGCGACACCTGTAATTTGACCATAATGTACGTACAAGCGTAAATATTTGTATTTTCTATTGTCGGTTAGTATGAGTAATTGAGATGGTTATAACTGAAAACATATTATTTTTTGACAAGAGAGGATGGTTTTAGATGAGTCATATCTATGCATAGTTACAGAGAGAGAAAGCTAGAGAGGAAGGTGTACTTGAGATGAGGGCACGCTTAAAATACGATTCCGACAATATTAAGAGTAAAATATCCTAGATACTTAAATCAATAGATGTTTATACTCCATACTGATATTCTATGTGTGGTGTGTGTTTAAAAATACATTTACTTTAAATTACCATTTTTAATGATTCTAAGATCCCTTTTTAAATTTTATAATCTTAGTAATTGCTCAATTAATTAATGAACGTGTTAAAATAACTAAAATTTGTCAGGATTTGATAATCAAATCAAAAAACCATTATGTTTGAAATCATGTCATAAAAATGACACAAAGTGTGAAAAAAGCATTCATTAAAGAATAGATAAAATAATGCATCAACAACAGCATTATTTATAAGTGTTAGGACACAAAAAAGGAAGAGTCATTGTTTTGAATTTTTGACTTTTGGATTGTGTCCATGGTGTAATATTTTTGGAAAAATATTTTGTTTTTTTATCAAATGCGATTTACTCATCATTGATCTCAGATATTTTATATAATACGGATTAAAAAAGTAAAAAAGAAAAAATAGAGAATAAAAACATATAGGGTTCAATAACCTTTAATAATCAATATTTTCATCAGAGTAATTGTACAGTCACAAAATTAAGTATAGTTTACATACAAGATAAATACATGGAGATGTGTTTACTTTTTTATGTTTGAAACATTTTGTTTTATCTTCTTAAAATATATTAAAAACTATTCTGAGTAAACATGTTGCAGTTTTCAATATTACAATATTACAACAGTAAATTTGCGAGGAATTAAAGGGAGTGTTCGCGAAAAATGAAATGGGGTATAGACTTACGGCGAAAAATAAGCGCTTTTGATCGTTACTAATCTTACTTCCATCTGTTGCGTCTAACAGAAGAAAATTATTAAAATCGACCCATACCGAAGTGTCAACATTCAAATCGGATCGTAAAAAAATTGATTCAAATTCAAAAATATTATTTAGATATTTCAACAAATAATCATCGATATTTTTTCGATGCATTCGTATATAGTTGATATTTCATAATATTTTTCATTTTTATGATCTGATAGTTACTTTCAAAACATTTATTTCTGTTTCGAGAATTTTTGATAATGAAGACGACATTTTTATATTTTACAGGAATGTTTGAAAATGTGCGTAATATTATTTTAAACAAATAATCAGTAAATTTACGAGGATTTAAAGTTGTACCAGCAAATTAACCTGTATCTGTAGTTTCTACAGTAGTCTTGACTTTATGTAGAGTTCTGATTTCTATTTGTTTAAGCACACAAATTAACAAAGGTCAATGTTTTACCTTCTTTAGAGTCCTAAAATTGATCCATAATGCCAATAGCTAAATAAATAAATGTTTAACAAATTATGAAAGCACACATTTTTAATTCATTTAGAAACTTTTGTCATGGGAAACTCCAACACGGAGGGCATTATCCCATAAATAAAGGATGAGTCATAAATATAAATATATTTTTAATGATTGCAAACATACACAATATTCACTTTAATTAAAGTTATGTTTATTTTCATCAAAAGTAAGGCAGAGAGAATTCGGGAATATAAACTTAATCCAAAAAAGACGATTAGTGTACGAAACCATAATTGTTGTTCATAATATTTTGCTGTGTTGAGCGTGGGGGGGGGGGGGNCCCTCCTCTCTCTCTATTACAATACTTTAACTACCATACTTATAGATATATGCATTTTCACAATTTCACTCTGCCTTCCCATTATTTAGATTAATATAAGATTTGATTTGATATAAAAACGATAATTAATTGAAGCGTCAATGTAAAAAGTTAGCAGAGCACAAGAGCGCAGCATTACATTTTTCCAATATTTGCTTTGTAATCGCGTGCGGCATTTATCCGGCGTGTGCGCACAATGCGCGGAATAATTGTATGATTCATATTGTTGTAAAACTACCCAATGGAACTGTCAGATATTAATCACCACCTGCCATGGAAAAAAATAACAAAGATCGGAAAATTTCGCGAATTTACAGAATTGCAAAATTCTAGTTATTAATGTCAAAATATTTTATATCTTTAATCTAAAAATATTTTAATCTCATATAAGTCCTGTTTGTCTGTTTGTCTGTTTGGATGATCGTCACTTTTAAACAACTTGACCAATTTGCCTCAAATTAGATCCACGAGAATGTTCTTACTTTGGTTGAAAAGTTCTAAGTCAAGTTGCTTGACTTTTTTAGGAAGAACTTGATTCCTGACTATGCTTGGTTATCAAGCTAGTATGATTTAATTTTTTATATTAAACATCAGCCACGAATTCAAAATCCTAGTTATAGCTCCCAAAGTTAGACCCATATATGAAACCTTGACGCTTCAAAAATGAGAATTCAAAGGAGGTCTTAAAAGGTGTTTAAACAAATCATAGCTTTGAAAAGATAAACATTACAAACTCATTAAAGAGAGTGCTCGCGAAAATATAAACGGGGACATCATCAAGAAAAGAACCACAATAATATTTTCTTATATTTTACAGAGTGACATGCCCGACGATGTACGTGGACTTTAACGCTTTGTCTGTGTAAATTTTTTAAACCAAGGAAAAATCGATAAATTTGTTTCTCGTCAACAATATCTTTCCTCTTAATTCTTATTGTTTCAAAATTCTCCTTTTAGTGAACACTCCCTTTAAAGAGACTGTAAGCGTAATTTCAAGTGACCCTCCATGCAAAATATAACAATGCCAGAGTTACAACGAAACCCTTGAAACCTTTATCTTATCAATACTGTGGAAAATATTGTCTGTTTTTCTAGGTTTAAAATTGTTTATTTGGATAAACTCAATATATTGTCCTGCAGTAGAAATGTGTTAGTCATTTTTATAAAGAAACCACCATTGAAAATAATTGATATTCAAAATCATAAACGTTAATAACGTTTTCATACTTTATCAGACAAAAGTACGGTGAATCGGGTATTGCCATTTTCGTTTGAAAGTTCACTTGAAATTACGCTTACAGTCCCTTTAATTCGATTATATATATATATATTTTGTATACTTCAAATTGATGGCATTGTTTAGTTATATAATGCGTTTAAAATAGCTATATATCATTATTTTATTATTATTTAAAATTTAAATACATGTATAGTAAATTTCAAATAAACGCAAAGTTTAACCAATGGATATTATAATAATTTGTCCAAGGGCGACCTACATTTTGTTTTTCTAAATTCTAAAAGATTCATCAATTTTTTCTCAACTTTAAAGTGTCGCAACGCTTTGGCCTTTGATTGTATCCAAGGTACTAATGCAAGGAAAGTTATTTCAGAGGTGCACGCATTTTGTGTACTGCAGTGTACTGTCTTTGGGCGGAAAAGTAAACACAAGACGGATTCCATAGCATGACATGGGATCCATTTTCACAAAAATAATCTATGAAACTATTATTTGAATTATTTGAATTATCAAAATTTAATGCTTTTAACCTCCTCGGATACTAAACGAACACTGATGCATCTATTCTTGTTTACAAATTCCGTCCAGAGAGAACTGGTTTCAATATATACGCAGAGTATAAGCTACTGCAATTAGTTTTCTTTGCATTACAACCTTGATTGTACCTTACTAATTCACTTTTGAACTATAAAGCACTTGTTTGTAGCTTTAGTTTTGAGGAAGTAATTGGAAAAGTTCTCAATCTGTTTTTGCATGAGAGCTTGCTGCCGGTAGTTCTCTGTAATAAATCTAGGTCCTAAGATAACTTGACTCTCAGTCTAATTTCAGTCTAATTTTATTAAAAATCAATGTATACTGAGCTGAAAACTTTAGAATGGTGGATATCAACAATCTCATAATTTCATAAATTTCTAGATTAAATATTGCAGTAACTCTGCATGATTTTAAACTTCAGATTAATTATTCGACGGGATATCTGGATATTTCATTCTAAAGTTTTCAGCTCAGGGTGATTAGAAAAACTCTAGTCTGCATATATACATCGGAAAATATATTTCCAAAATTGTTCGGCTAAAACTGATATTCATACGATTAAAAACAAATGAAAAAAAGTTTTAAAAATTGATTTATGATAAAATAGATAGACCTAATAAACATATAACTTGTTAAGACGTATTGTGGTTACATCTGGTGTTTAATATTCAACCTTTATTGCACATCATTAAACTTAATTTTCACTTTTATAACACTGCATGTATATAAAAAATACCAGCTGAAGGTCCCGGCAATGCCCTCGAAAAAAAAAATTTTAAAAGAAACAAATGTTGAAAATAATATTTAGATTTGTTTAGCCTATAATTCAGCCCAATCCATCCAGCCGTTTGGCCGACTATAGGCAACATTTATATGAATGTCTTGTTTTATTATATAGATTAATAATGTTACGGATTGGTAAGATTTTAAAATTGCTATTTCACTGTGAACTAGATAGAAGGAAAAGATCCAATTTATCCAATATTTCTGGGAAGACTTTGCGAACTTATATAGCTCACTGGGGTTTAAAGGTCTCAAGCTCTCAAGCAAAAATCTCTGAGATTTTGTCAATTAATTTTGAAAAACCAAAGCTAACAACAAGTGCTCTATAGTGCTGAAATGTAGATACATGTAAAGGGCTACAGAAAAGTATAATTCAGGTAGAGCGGTAAAATCAAATTCCAAGACGTTGCGACACTTCAAAGTCGACCCTGTCTTAAAAATTGATGCAACTTATTTTAAGAGGCTAAATCTATGTGCTAGCTCCGCTACAAGAAAAACAATCAGAGCTGGAAACTTTAGAATAGTGGATATCGAGATTATTGCTTGATCCACTCTTTTTCTTAATCTCGAGATTAAATAATGCTTGTTATCCTATTGTTATTAATCTCCGGATTAATTAACCGATCGGGATTAAGGATATCCCATTCTAAAGTTTTCAGCTCTGGTTACATATCAGAAAAGAATTGAGTGTTTGTAACAAATTCTAATTTTCTAATACCCATTTTTTCCACCTGCAGATGGTATAAACCTTGGATATTCATAGCTTGAAATATCTAAGGTCTAAGTCATTGGGTTGCGAAAATATAGATATTAGAAAATCATAATTTGTGACAAAGGCTCAATTCCTTTAAAACATTTTTTCTTCTTCTAAATAGCTCTGTAATAAGAGGAGTCATTATTGAATTCATTTAATTTTTACGCGGATTTTACGTTATTTTAACGTGATTGGAACTTTGTAAATGAAGGGTTTCTTGAAATAACGTGGACAGAGTCTTTAAATCTGAAATGTGTTATTCTTCTCTTTATATAAAGATGGATTTGTGCTCAATACTGTGTAACGTACCTCTGCCCCTTTTGTAAAAGTAAATTCAACATATATGAAGCATAAAATCTGACCGCGTCAACCTTGTTGCATCGGCTAGTCCTGTCCATAGAGCTAGGTACAGTACGAACTGGGAACGGAAAGGTTGACCCGGCTCGGAAATTCAAATGTTCTACGGCTGCCCGTGGTGCTTCATCTTGTCTTATCTAGTGGCACATATTGCCAGTAAAATGTGGTTTATTTTTGGTCATTTTTTGAGGAATTTAAAAGGTTCGACACCAAGTTTAGAAGTTTTACAAATTTCAAAATTGTTTTTTATAAACATTTGTTTTTTTATCCCTGAGAGAAAAAAAAGACCCAAAAGAAAGGTGTAAAAACGGTAAATTCTGGTTCGTTTTTTTTTCTTTTTTCTCTCTGAGGATAAAAATGTTTCTAGGATTGATAAAGTAAACTTTAACAGATTTAACAGACTTTAACGGAGGTTTGATTAAAAGTTTTAAAAAACGAACCGAAACGATTGACAACCCCTATATTACTTTACACTACAGTACATACACTACACTACACTACACTACTCTACACTACACTACACTACACTACACTACACTACANATTAAAAATAAATTCAGAACAATTCAATAGTTGAAATATTTAAATGTTGCTATGTTCTTCAACCCCCCCCCCCCTTCTCTACATTCTGCATTTTCAGCTCTCTATGTAGAGGATGAACAAAAATAAATATCAACAATTTCCTGATAAAATTCGAAATTATTTTTATATTATTAATACATATGTAAGGTTTGGATCAAGTTTGTGACTGAAAATGCAAAACTGTTAAAAAATGACCTGATGAAAAAAAATGTTGGGAACGAACTCTCGAATTGATTCCATATGAAATAATCGTTCCGAGGTCGAATTTAAAGAATTTGAGCGGCGTTTTAAATTTAAGCCACGGCTCAAATATGGTTGGTTCCACTTAAATTTGTAATTAATTTTTCATTTAAAACCGGCTTTTGGGGGATTTGAGACGTGGCTTAAATTCATTAAATTCGAACTCTTAAATTATTTTCTTGAACGGAACATTTTTGATAATTCCGGAAAAAAACCTAAATTTAAACCAAACCAAATACATTACTGTAAATTCATCAAAAGCGACTAATTAAAAATCTGTCATGGCTTCAAGAAACGGGAACAGTGGGTAAAATGAGATTGTAATTAAAATTTTATCTTTTGAATAATTAGTTGGACCTGAGAGGAGGAGAGGCAGGTTTCCATTTATATTTAAATTTTCAATAATTGGAGTTTTAATAAATTTAGAATGTTCTAAAACAATATTTTCGCTTCTTCGCATACATTATGATTTTTTCGTTTACCCATCTAAAGGAAATATAAACAGAGATCGGAACCATTATCTGGATATTGTTAATCTTGAATGCTTCCTTTTAAATTTTCCATAAACTTCCATAATCTGATCCGCATAATATGGAGATCAATGCTTGATTCAAGAAGTAGAATTAAGATCCAATCATGTTATACATCTTTAGAATCAATGTTTTAAATCTTTAGAATCCATGTTTTAAATCTTTAGAATCAATGTTTTAAATGAAGAAAAAAATAATAATTTATGTGCCTCAGTTAATTGCATAATGTAGCCCTTTTGAACCCATACAAAATAAAATTTAAAATGAAAGTCAAAAAAAAAGTTTCAAACTATCGGTTTAATTATTTTTTTACAAGCATAAATATCAATACTATCCAAGATTTCTGATGGTGATATAATTGTTTAATATTTAAACTTTCTTCTCGAAATTTCGGCTTCGAAGAAGTAATCGAAAAAGAACTAATTAATTAGTTGAAATGCATGATAAGAAATATTTCTTTAACAAATTAAGGATGGGCGTTTAGCTGACCCGGTTTAGATTGAATTAACAGATTTGGACTCCAGCAAGGAGATCTAATTATAAACCTACTGGAGAGAACTTATATGTATTTATCTTAAATCATCCTGAGTTATTCAGAAAGGTTGAGTCTTCAGAGACGACTTTACGGTTTTTTTTCTCTTTCAAGTACACTCTTGTATGCCGAGTCCATTAGCGCCTGATCCAATTATGATTCAGTCATGTGTTTGTTGTCTATCCTGAACCAATGGAAATAGTATGGCGGTAACATCTATCTTTCTATCTATCTCATCATCCAATTAGAGATAAATCCTTATATCGGGACTAAACAGTAAATGGAAATATGTATTTATACTGAAACTATAGTGAGTAGGGTTTCCAATTGGAATTCCTTTGCGCGGAATTGGGCTCAACCGTGGAGAATTGCGCCGAAATTGCAGGGCCAGCAATTGTGCGGAAGTAAAATCCACTTCTGTCGTAAACCCTACTTTCAAGAGACTACTGAAAACTATACAAAATGCATCCAACTACTGGTACGCCTTTGAAACCTCGTAGCTCCTCAGTTTTAATTGTACACACAAGCAAATATAAGAAATTTTAAACATTTTGGTTCTTTTGAATAGCTCTTCAATAAGCGGAAGGAACTTGCCCATTTATTCTGCAAAGACATTGAAGGAAATTGTCAAAATTGAACAATGTTTAAAGACAGAATGAGAGAGACAATATCTTCCTCAGATGGTACCGTAGTGAAACGGACATGCCATTGAGGATCACATAAAATATCTCTACAGTCCTTTTAAGTTAAAAATTAGGATTTAAATTGATAAAACCTATTTCCCCGTCTTTTCCTTATCTTCAGCTGTATATATAAATGCCAAAGTAGATTTAGTTTGAAATGTAAAAGTACTCTAGAGCCAAAATATTCAATACGGCTGAGTATTAAGAAACACAAAAAATTGTTTAAAATAGAACTCTTCTCCACATCTTTTTCCGCTCCTTCTCCCCTCCTTCTCCTCTCCTTCTCCTCTCCTTCTCCTCTCCTTCTCCTCTCCTTCTCCTCTCCTTCTCCTCTCCTTCTCCAATCCTTCCCCCTCCTTCCCCCTCCTTTCCACCTCCTTTTCTTTCGTTCTAATCTAAAATTGCAGTTTCCAAAGATATAAAAATCTTCAATCATTCATTTCAATCAATACAAAAATAAGATTATCGAGTTGAAAACTGTTCAAAATTATCATCTTTCAAATCCAGTTCGAGATCATTTTATTTTTATAACAACCAACGATTTATTTCCCCCCTCCGTTCCTCCTATCCTTTTAAAATATATATATTTGTGAATATCAATATTTAAAGCTGAAATTATTGTGAGTGTTTTCAATAAGAAACCCCTAAACATCCCTTTATTCCAATCCTGAGGCAATCCTTGTCTGTAGTGCCTATTAATTAACCCATTAAGTCCTAGCGGCCAAATTTGCAAAACCAAAAATTCTGCAAAATATTTCAATTTCGTAATAATGGAGCCTAAATCATGAATTTAAAATGGCGGGCAAATTGTAAGTTTGTTCGTTTGTTGTTTTCGATTCTTAATTCTGTTAGTCTTGTAATGGATGTATTTTAGGTTCGGTTAAATTCTGTTTAGTTTTGTTAGGTTTTAGTCCATTCTTTTTCGTTGTTCTGTTTAGTCAATAGTCATGTTTTGCTTTGTTAAACATGGTTTGTGAATTCTGCTTGAATTTGAATAAAATTACTGCATTGAAACTGGCCTAAATGACCGGAAGGTCTGATTTCAAAGAACCATTGCATGCCTAGAATCAATGCAGATGTGATAAAGTAATCTACATAAAATTTGAGCGCGCGCGCAGCTTTAAAGGAGTCTCCAAAATATTTACAACACTTTTTTGTTGCGTGGCTGTGTTTTGTTATAGATATTACGGTTCTTAGAAGAATAGAAACCCCGCAACAAAAAATGTCTTTTCATGTCACCTCGCGCATTTTTTAGAAGTATAACGAAATTGCGGCATTTTCTGAATATTAGTTGAAATGGCGGATTTTGTTCCACCTGTTTGCGTTTTGGTCTGTACCCCTGGACCAATTTGCCTCAAATTATGATTGGAGAACTCGAGTGAACCACGGGAATGTTCTTAGCTGGTTTTGAGATTCTAAGTTGAGTGGGTCAACTTTTTTCGGGGAAAAGGCTCAAATCTTAACCGTTAAATCCATGTGCAGGTTCGGATCATAAATCCATGTGCAGGTTCGCATCATAAATCCATGTGCAGGTTCGGATCATAAATCCATGTGCAGGCTCGGATCATAAATCCATGTGCAGGTTCGGATCATAAATCCATGTGCAGGTTCGGATCATAAATCCATGTGCAGGTTCGGATCGTAAATCCATGTGCAGGTTCGGATCATAAATTGCGACTGAACCCATGTAAATGTGATTGTCTGATAAATATGGAATATATAACTGATATATAATACAGTTTACATTTCAATACACAGGAAGTTTTCTTGAGGCTCGGAGGCCATGTTGCATACCATTTTGCGGGGTTCAGTTTGGACGAGCACACCTCCGTCGTAGATAAATTTGCTAATCGCAAAAAAGTATAATGTCGTCTTCAGCCAATTTGAAAGTTTTGGTTTATAGTTTGGGGTTTGATAAGCATTTATGTGTCATGTTTTCCAGATTTGCATATATGGTATCTACAATATAATATTTTTCAATAGGGCCCCACAATAGGGCCCCGCAATAGGGCCCCACAATAGGGCTGGGAAACGTTCTGTTAACGACACTGGGGTTTTCAAAAATTAACGTTAATTTTTAAATTATTAACGAAAACGGATTAGAAGTTTAAAAAAAATTAACGGTTAAAAACAAAAACGAAATGGATTTTTTTAAACAGTGAATTTCGTTTTTTTCTGCTTAAAATTGCATGAAACTTATTTTAAAGTTTTTAAATATCGTCTTCTGTGTTTACAACAATGATTTCATAAACCGTTAACAAAATACTGTAACAAACCTTTAACGGCTGCGCGGTGAACGATCTCATCAACCTTTCGGGAAATTTGTTAATTCTTTAAAAACGGTACCATTAATGCTGGAGTCATTAATGGTTGTTGAAATTTTCCTTTGACGCCGTTAATAAAATTGAGACCGTTTATTAACAGTAACTTAAAAAAAACCTTCAACAACGAAGTTTTGTTCTTTCCCATCTAAAACTAACGGCTACTTGAGATTTTATTTTAAAAACGGTTGGAGCTAGTTGGAACGTGCCCAGCCCTAGCCCCACACTGCATTTTCAAAACATAAAAACATTACAAATTTAACCTTCAAGTCAGCTATAGTTCAAATATAAAGTTTGAAAATATTGTTTTAAATCTGTATTTTAAATAATCAAAGAATGCTGTATTGCCATATCAAGCCAGACATTTTCTTTTCTTTTCTTTCGCAAATGTTCGTAATATACATATTGCGCCATTTTTAAAAAGTTATTTTGGACACCCTTGCAGGGTTGTGCAATGCATAAATTGCAGTCCTATAATTGGGGATCAACCTGCAGATTTAATATTCAATATTCAATATTCTAAACAGGGGTAGTTTTTTTCCAAAATGACATTATTTTTTGCGGCATTTCGATGATGAACAAGTTCGCCATATATCAATTTTTATGCAAAATAATGGTTTTTAAAATCCCTGAAAAAATGGAATTCATGGATTTAATTCTATCCAACAATTTTAATTCTTTTTGGGACTGAATAAGAACTGTAGGAAGCTTTTATACTGAACAATCATTGGGTTTTTATCAAACTTGATTTGTTTAAATTTAAATACTAGAAATTCATGCTGCTTTGCGTCCATTTGCTTCAATCAAACTTAATTCCTCTCAAATTAAGTCCTTTTGAATTTATAATTTTAGCTGACTGTGAAAGAAAATTCTTTAAAAAATCATATGTGAAATCTGTGTCGATTGTTTATAAAAAATTTTGAAAAAGATTAAAACCGTAAAACCACAGTCATGGAATTTTATTTTATTATTAAATTAATGACAAAACCATCGATATCTAGAAGCTAGATGGTTTTCATTATATCAAATTCATGACAAAACCATCGATATCATGAGTTATATGGTTTCCATTATATCAAATTCATGACAAAACCATCGATATCATGAGTTATATGGTTTCCATTATATCAAATTTATGGCAAAACCATTGATATCTAGAAGCTAGATGGTTTCTATTAAATAAAATTCATGACAAAACCATTGATATCTTGAGTTAGATGGTTTCCATTAAATCAAATTCATGACAAAACCATCGATATCTAGAAGCTAGATGGTTTCCATTAAATCAAATTCATGACAAAAACATCGATATCTTGAGTTAGATGGTTTCCATTAAATAAAATTCATGACAAAACCATCGATATCTAGAAGCTAGATGGTTTCCATTAAATAAAATTCATGACAAAAACATCGATATCTTGAGTTAGATGGTTTCCATTAAATCAAATTCATGACAAAATCATCTATATCTAGAAGCTAGATGGTTTCCATTAAATTAAATTCATGACAAAACCATCAATATCTTAAGTTAGATGGTTTCCATTATATCAAATTCATGACAAACCCATCGATATCATGAGTTAGATGGTTTCCATTATATCAAATTTATGGCAAAACCATCGATATTTTGAGTTATATGGTTTCCATTAAATCAAATATATGGCAAAACCATCGATATTTTGAGTTATATGGTTTCCATTATATCAAATTTATGGCAAAACCATCGATATTTTGATTTATATGGTTTCCATTATATCAAATTCATGGCAAAACCATCGATATCTTGAGATAGATGGTTTCCATTATATCAAATTCATGGCAAAATCATCGATATCTTGAGTTAGATGGTTTCCATTATATCGAATTCATGACAAAACCATCGATATCTTGAGTTAGGTGGTTTCCATTATATCAAATTCATGAAAAACCCATCGATATCTTGAGTTAGATGGTTTCCTTTTTATCAAATTCATGACAAAACCATCAGTATTTTGAGTTAGATGGTTTCCATTATATTAAATTTATGGCAAAACCATCGATATCATGAGTTAGATGGTTTCCATAATATCAAATTTATGGCAAAACCATCGATATCTAGAAGCTAGATGGTTTCCATTATATCAAATTTATGACAAAACCAGCGATATCTTGGGTTAGATGGTTTCCATTAAATCAATTTCATGACAAAACCATCGATATCTAGAAGCTAGATGGTTTCCATTAAATCAAATTCATGACAAAACCATCGGTATTTTGAGTTAGATGGCTCCATTATATCAAGTTCATGACAAAACCATCGGTATTTTTAATTCTAAAGTTTAAAAATTTTGTAAACTATAATGCTTTAAAACAAAGTCAAATACACTTAGGATTGCTTTGATGTCGTCTTTATAATCCACTGTTTTATGGGTCTCATTTTTAATAAAACCTCAACATGAGCTACGCAACATGCATTGTGGTTAGATTAACTACTTTTATATCTATCCATGATAATCCTTAAATACATATATTCAACTTAAACTACGCTGTAAACATGTGAGGACACAGCTTAACTACGTTATGTCTATCCTCGCTAATCTTATAAATACTTACATTAATATTGATTTACGCTGTATATATATATATATATATACATAAAACTTGTAATTACATCAATTCACGCTAACTTGTAGCATAAGATATCTAAAATAAATTAGTTGATAAAAAGACTCCTCTTTGATTACAGTGTTGAGAATAATATAGTTCTCATTGTAACATACGAGCTGAGATTGTGCCATTAGATTTGGCATTGATCGATTAAGAGCTTGTTTAATAGCTGGCTTGTGTCCCGGTGTGACATTTAGAGCCGATGAGATTGTGCCTTGAGATTTGGCATTGAAAAATTAAGAGTTTGTTTGCTAGCTACGCTTGTGTCTGTATTGAAATCCAGAGCCGATAAGATCATGTCCATTAGTTTGACATTGATCACTGAAGAGTTTGTGTCCTGGTTGACATTTATAGCTGACGGGTTGTACCTGGACTGATACAGTTCTGGACGAAGTTTTAAGAGTACGACATTTACTACAGGGGGGCTGGAAGGGGAATGAGAAGTGTTGAAGAATTAGTTTTGGCTGCTGAGGGAATTGGGCTTGGCAGAACATTGAGATTCTTTTCTTTCATTTTCAACTTTCTGTCTATCTAAGAAATATGGATACATTCCTTGGATATCTATCTTTCTGTATATCTGAGAAATTTGGATACATTTCTTGGATATTGATCTTTCTTTCTATCCGAGAAATATGGATACATTCCTTGGATATCGATATTTCTGTTTATCTGAGAAATATGGATACATTTATTGGATATCGATTTTTCTATCTATCTGAGAAATATGGATACATTCCTTGGATATTGATCTTTCTTGCTATCTGAGAAATATGGAAATATTCCTTGGATATTGATCTTTCTGTCTCTCTGAGAAATATGGATACATTCCTTGGATATCTATCTTTCTGTCTATCCGAGAAATATGAATACATTCCTTGGATATCTATCTGATAAATATGGATACATTCCTTGGATATCTATCTGAGAAATATGGATACATTCCTTGGATATCTGATAAATATGGATACATTCCTTGGATATCTATCTGAGAAATATGGATACATTCCTTGGATATCTATCTGAGAAATATGGATACATTCCTTGGATATCTATCTGAGAAAAATGGATACATTCCTTGGATATCTATCTGATAAATATGGATACATTCCTTGGATATCTATCTGAGAAGGATACATTCCTTGGATATCTATCTGAGAAATATGAATACATTCCTTGGATATCTATCTGAGAAAAATGGATACATTCCTTGGATATCTATCTGATAAATATGGATACATTCCTTGGATATCTATCTGAGAAACATAGATACATTCCTTGGATATCTGATAAATATGGGTATATTCAATGGAAATATTTATCTTTCTACCTTTACCAGAAATAAATAAATACATTTTTATCAATCTAACTTTGATATATATCTATCTTTTTATCTATTTATCTGTTGCGAGCAAATGAATTTAATACTCTAAGATAATCTTGAAAAATGTGTGTTTACGTCTGAGAATCAGATTATTTTGATTAAAGACGACATCTTTATTTTACTGCTATTGTACCTGCTGAGGCGCAAAAAATGACAGATACTCATAAAAAATTGTCATTCCTCGAGACATATCAAACACAGGCATTGTAGAAGCGAGAACCGTACAAAGGATTTCAGTCCTTGCCATAAACTCTAGACTTCTACTGCCAACACCTTTGCAACCTTATGTTTGGGTATTTCAAACTATGGTTTCTGGTCAAATAATCTAAGCTTGAAATATCATTTTGCAAAGATACCGAAATTCGAATATTTGAGCTTTTGGCGAAAACTCAATTCTCTTTTATTAGAAACTGTTATTTTTCCAACCAGGTCTGAATAGAATTAGCAACTCAAACCTTTAACTAGCAATGTCCCTTCCAGAGTGTCCATGTCTAATTTACAACGGAACCCTTTATGATAATTATATAAATTAAAAGAAATAATTCATTTTCGTTAAAAAAAATTGATACAAAGTTTTCTGCTGATAAACTTTTCACCATCAGCAAAAAAAGAATTTGCGCCATATTTGATCAAACAAAGGTTTGAAATGTACCATTGTGAATCGTAAAAGCCACTCTATGAGGGGAAGCATAAAAAAATTGCACCTACGTCATACAGTCCCTTTAGTATCGGAACTCTCCATGATATTCGTGAAATGTTGTGTCGGTATTTAAATATAAATGAAACCAGAGCTGGTAAATTTAGAATTGGAAACCTTTAATCCCAATCGTTTAATCTCAATATCCAATGTGGACACTTTTAATTTCCTTCTTAATCCGCTCTTTTTCTTTCTTTTACTTTCGCTGCCAGTTTTCGACCAATGAAAAATCACTCATTAAATGGCGCGCAAAATTTCTAATTTTCGACTTCTCTGATTGGCTGTTTTGGTTCCTCCAATACACACTCGATTCGTTAAATTATACAAACTTAAGATTAAATTAATCTTGAAATTAAGAAAAAGAGAGGATCAAGCATTGATTATAAAGTTTTCAGCTTAGGGCAGATATCGCTGCAACCCTATGTCGTGTTTAACCATATTTCTGTCAACCCTAGGAGGGCAGATATCGGTGCAACCGTATGTCGTGTTTAACCATATTCCTGTCAACCCTAGGTAGGGCAGATATCGGTGCAACCCTGTGTCGTGTTTAACCATATTCCTGTCAACCCTAGGTAGGGCAAATATCGGTGCAACCCTGTGTCGGGTTCAACCATATTCCTGTCAACCCTAGGTTGGGCAGATATCGGTGCAACCCTGTGTCGGGTTTAACCATATTCTTGTCAACCCTAGGAGGGCAGATATCGGTGCAACCCTGTGTCGGGTTTAACCATATTCCTGTCAACCCTAGGTTTATCAGATCTGTGTCTACGGATAATCTTCTAAAGTTGACATCAAGATAAATGTTTAGACCATCCTCTCTACCAACAACATTGCTCTGCTCACCACCAACTAGCATAGTTATGACAGATAAATCTTTAACACCGGGATGACTTAAAAATATATTCTATGAATTGTTTGAAAAATTCTAAGTTTAGATTTACAATGTTTAGATAATGTTTACAGTGTATCAGTTTGTGTGTATTATAGAAATAATAAACCAATCGTTTTTTTCAAAATAAATGAGAAACACAAAAACTAATGATTTGCTAGCGTTAATAATCGTTCTTATTTTAATAATCAGTCAGACCGACTCTTCACGAACAATTTTTTGCGTTAACAGTTGAAACGATCTTAGAAAGAATTAAATTAAAAATAAAAAAGTTTAAAAATAAAAAAGAGAAAATTAAAGTAAGTAGGAGAAACTTAATTGAACAATAAGCAATTAAATCCCTTTTCTTTATTTTCTGCTCGTCACTATCACGTATAGATCCGTGTTCAAGGATCATAAAGCAAAAGCGTAACAGGATTAGGGTTAGAAACCAAGGATAAAAGAGAGGATCTGAGAAATGGAAAAATTATCTATAAACTGATTTTTTGTTAATATATGAGTCTAATATAATCTATTTATACCGGAGTAGAAAATGAAACCCAGATCTTTTATCGAAAACGACAAATTTGTTCATCTTACACCCTCAATCCTTTTTGTTTAAAGGGACTCTGAGCATAATTTCAAATGACTCTTTGTGCTAAAATGGCGATACCCGATTTACAATGGTACCCTTTAAGCGTTTATCTAATTAATAATGTGACAGAAAGTTTCGTGTTTCATTCTGATAATTCCTTTATGTTTTCCTGCATTAGAAATGCGCAAGTCATTTTGTAAAGAAAATACAATTTTTTTACATTTAAACATGAATATCTAATTCATCATTGATCAGAAACGCTATTATGGTTACCGTTGTGAATCCGGCATTGCCATCTTTGCATGCAGGAAAGCACTTCAAATTACGGTAAAAATCTCTTTAATGAGCAAATTACAAACTTGTTTTTGGTTTCACTGCAGTACGTTCACCCAAAATGTTCATGCACTGTGAACTAGGCAGAAGGAGACGGTCAAATTTATGGAACATTACTGGTGCCACATTGTGACCTCGTAGCTCCTCTAATTTTGATTTTAAGTATAAGAAGAGCAAAGTTATTTGGTTATCTAAACTGTATTTCCCCCCGGCAAAAGTAAACTTTTTTGTAAGGATTTCTGATTTAAAAAGGCGGTTTAACTTCCTCGCAGTATGCAAGGTAGTAAGGCAAGGAAAGTTAATTGCTATTGCGTATTCTCTGCGTACATATTGAAACCAGTTCTCCGTGGGCAGTATTTGTAAACAAGAATAGATGCATCAGTATTATCATGAGGATAAATCATTTATTTTAATAATTTGATAATTCACAGAATACTTTTCTATGACCAGAATATTTTATAGATTTTTTGTGAACATGGATCCCATGTCAGGCTGTGACATTCTTCTTGTGTTTACTTTACAGCCCAGAGACAGTCCTAAACCTCTGAAATAACTATCTTTACATTATAATTCTTTGGCAGGATGATTTATTTTTCAATAAGGAAATTCCCATGCAGTACACGATATACTACATGATGTCATGATGTACGTTGCATAACATTCCTAATAATCAAAGAAAAAGTTCAGCTCTGTAAGGCAGTAGGGTCATTTGACAGTACATCGTGAGCGTACTGTCAAATGACCCTACTGCTCAACTTTTCCTTCCTTCAACACGAAGAATTATAATGTAAACATAGTTTTTTCAGAGGTGTACGCATTTTTAGTACTGCAGTGTACTGTCTCTGGGCGGTAATGTAAACACAAGACGGATGTCACAACTCACAGCCTGACATAGGATCCATCTTCCACATAAAAAATCAATGAAATATTCTGGTCATAAGAAACTATTAAGTGAATATCAAAATTATCCAAATTGCTTTTATCCTCCTCGGATAGTAGAGCAACACTGACTTGTTTACAAACACAATCCAGAGGGAACTGGTTTCAATTATGTACGCAGAGAATACGCAACAGCAATTAACGGTCCTTGCCTTTTTACCTTGCTTCAATGGAATGTTTTACAACGTACTTCGTACTGCATAGTTTGCAGTAGTTACACAGAGGAAATGTAACATTTAAGCTGCATTACTGTTACGATTTGCCAGCTAGCAAGGGAACATATATATTACAAAGTACAAATACACTCATATACATACTTAAATGCATATACAATGGAACCCATAAAACTATGAAATAGAAAAACGAAATTTAATCAAATTTTCAAGTATTTGGTGCTGTAATAAACAAATATTTTTTTTCATTCGCTTAAAATCAACTTGTCAAGTGAAATGGTCATATCGTGTTTATTAGACATACTTGAGTCTAACAGTCGTCTTCCTATTCCTCAGTTTTAGGAGTCCCGATGTTTAGAATATTTTATGAGTCCCACTGTTTAGAATATTTTATGAGTCCCACTGTTTAAAATAATTTATGAGTCCCGATGTTTAGAATATTTTATGAGTCCCACTGTTTAGAATATTTAATAAGTCCCACTGTTTAGAATATTTTATGAGTCCCACTGTTTAGAATATTTTATGAGTCCCACTGTTTAAAATATTTTATGAGTCCCACTGTTTAAAATATTTTTTGAATGGTGAATATATGTAAAAGTTGTGGTCAGTGCTAAACGGGTAAAAATGTTTAGAAAATATTTCATAAACAGTAAACCTAGAAATTATTTGACACCTTCAGTCTGCAGCAGAATGTTTAGATTATGATCTTTACACAGGGGTAGTAACGTTTTTTTAACAACAGGGTGACAGGAAAGGAAAATTTACCACTTTTGCATCTCCTCTTTTTAATATTATAACTTTTTTTTACTTGTGGGCAACAAGGTGTAAGTTTTAAAAGGTGTAAAATTTTATCAAATCAACTCTGTTCACTGAAAAAACTATTTGCCACCCTGTCCTGTCTTTACACTGGGAGTATATAACCATTGCAGAATACCATACTAGGCAATTTAGTGTTGTCTTTTTATGGATGATGTACATTGTAAATAGTGGAAGGGTGTTAGAATTTGAGGGTTGCAAGACAGTACTTTTTGTAACTTTAAGAACCCCTAAAAAATGGGGCTATTGTCTTTTGTGTGGGACCTCACGTGGCTCCGGGGAAGGTTTATGAATGATAAAAATTTAAAAAATGAGTTTTAAAGGTTTTTAATTTTGTAAAAAAAATTAAATTCTTGAAAATCCGCGAATTTGTTTCTAAAAATCCTCAAAAAAATTTTCTTCTTTGTTTTAAAATGTAAGCAAAAAGAACATGTTCACAAATTAAATAGAAGATGGGCGCGAAGCGCTCTAAAAGCCTAGTCTTTTAGCTTGTCTGTTTGTTTGTTTGTGTCCAATAAACGTCAAAACGGCTGAACCGATCAGGCCCAAATTTGTGTGGGACCTCACGTGGTTCCCAGGGAAGGTTTATGAATAGTCAAAATTTCAAATATTTGGCTCAAAATTCGATTTTCATTTAATTTTTGAAAATTTGAAAATACACGAAATTTTTTGTTAAAATCTGCGAACTTTTTTTGATTTGTTTTACGATGTACACAAAGAGAAATAACTGAAATAGAAGATGGGCGCCCTAAAATGCTAGCATTATACATTTTTTAATATCCCTGCATACCTTTGAAGACCTTTTAAAATATTGGATTCGATGCATAAATTAAAAGCTGTTCAGCCAAAACTTTTGTATTGTAAATCTCAGGATCAATTATTTTGATCTACATCTACAGCAGATGAACGGAATAATAAAATAATAAATAAATATTCTTAAGTCTAAAAGTGTTTCCATTGGATATCTAGTTTAACGATACTTTACAGATAAGTTCCGACGCGACCTCAGACACCTTTTTAAATAAATAGTTCCGATGAAAAATTCAAAATATTTTTTCATCAGTAAACAAAGTATTAAGACTAGAATAATTCCGAAGTTTTCTGCATCCCACTGTGCAATGATTGTAATATAAATATCAAACACAAATTTTCAAATAAACACAAATTAACAAATTTAACTTATCTTTAAAATATACAAAATGAAGTAATTTTGTAAAATTGACATCTCACGTACCTTGACTTTAATCACCTAAATACTTCAATTGAACAATTATCCAGCTTTAATGATGTATATCTATCTATTGTATTAACATGTTCGCTCGTTAAATGGTTGGTTTAAAGGGAATGTTCGCTCAACTATACAACTATACACCTATATGTACAGCAAAAAACGTATCTATTTCTATGATAAATATAACCCAGCGGGATATTGAATAAAAAACTGATAAATATCAGAATATATTCTGATATTTATCCTTGAATATTGAGTTACTATGATATCTATATTAGGATATGAATATATACAGTAGACCGTATACATTTTAAAAACATGATATATGCTTCTTTAAAATGTGTATTTGTACTGACATTTGTAAATGTGTATTACTATTAAGAATCTAAGATTATCAAAAAATAATAAATTGTCGTGCGTTAAATTTCACCTTCAATATTTTTAAGACACTCTTAGTGCACTTATATTCTATATAAGAGATACTTTAAACCTTTATGTGACTAAGCACTAAGCAGTAAGCAGTAAGCATATCAGACAAACAAGAATAACAATAATCAATTATTAACAGATACATAAACATACAAAGTAAAAAGAAAGAAACAAAAAGCAGTTATGTGTTTGTTGTCTATTCTGAACCAGTAGAAATAGTAGGGTAACATCTATCTTTCTATCTGTCTCATTATCCAATTATAGTTATGAATCCTTGCATCGGCGCTATCAGTAAATGTAAATATTTATTTCTACTAAAACTATAGTGATTAAATGGTAGTAATGCGGAGTATTTGAAAATAAAGGAAATAAAACTAGAAAAAGAAAGAAAAATAAAGACATATAAAAGATAAAAGATGAAAAATAAAAGAGAAGACATAAGAAGGAGATGAAAAAGGGAAAAGCTGGAAAAAGAAAGATTTGATAAAGAAAAGAGATGAAAGTTAATACAATAATACTCTCTAAATAATATCCAACGCTCATCGAATCTTACAGTTTAATAGTGCCATAAAATCAGCTTGATGTAATTCCAGGTGTTGCCCCCCCCCCCCACTCCAGGACCCCCCTTTTCCTTGGGGGTCCTTGATAATTAGATAGATTAGTTAGGTTTGCTTTGTATAGGCCTTGATAGATTACTGTATTTACTTCAGGCTTATATATTTCAGTTTAACAATTTATCAATAAATATTTGTCAAACCAAATCAGATATCACACTTTTACAGTGGTACTCACAAAATTAAATCAAGCATAAGCTGTTTTTAACGTTGTTATAAAGTGAATACTGAATAGTTTTATTCACATTAAACTAAAGTAAATAGCACAAAAAATTGAAATCTTAAATGTTTTCAATCATAACTCCTCGTTTTGAAGAGCTATGGAGATTAACAAAAATGATTTGAATTTCTAATATGTAACCGAATACTTGTGCATATAATCAAAACTAGAGGAGCTACGAGATCGCATAGTAGTAGAAGTATTGGCGCATGAATTTGACCTTCTCTTTCTCTTTAGTTCACAGGAGGGGAGGAAGGCCAACCACATCAATTTCTAGTCCGAACCACATTCTCCTCATTTTCTCGACCACCTCGAAATTCTCGTCCTTTCAATAGTATTTTTCTTAAGTGTCTAATCCTTCCAGATAAAACTATTCTTAAAGAATCGGGCCACGTTATGGCATAAATGAAATATCTAATTTTTGTTAATCGAAAAAAAAGTTTCAATTGAATTAAAGATTTCAAGTTTAATTCTAGAACTAGAACTAGAACTAGAACTAGAACTAGAACTAGAACTAGAACTAGAACTAGAACTAGAACTAGAACTAGAGCTAAAACTAGAACTAGAACTAGAAATAGAACTAGAACTAGAACTAGAACTAGAACAGTAAATAGAAAAGGAAAAAAGTTAGGCTAAATTGTTTATTTAAAAAAATTTGAAATCCAAAATGATTGAATAAAAAGTTTTTGTCATTGAATTAAAAGTTGTTCTCCTTGTTAAGGAAATACATGCTCGGAATGTTTCGTAATATCACAACAGCATTCATGAGAAACAGAAATATCACAAGAAATAACAAGGCAAAGACAATCAGCACCATCTCCTTCTACTCTTTCCAGGGGTAGACGGTCAAATGTAGTCATTTCCTTGCTTGGAAGTTCAATTAGTAGAAATCCCACTAAAGAAAACAATAAATTAAGACTATTTTTAGAGGAAAATTGTCTTTTGTTTGTTAATAACTATTTATAACAGTGGTTTAAGTGTTATAAAGTTTTTGGACAGAAATTTTTAGATTTAATTTTGTCCCGAGCTTTATATTATAATCTAAAAAACGTGAACCTTCGAGATATAGAAAAAATTTAAGTTCAAAAACTGTATAGCACGTCGTGCCAAAATAATAGTGTTATAGGTAATTTAATAAAATGTCTGTCTACTTGTCTTATTTCAATGGCTATTTCAAGATAAAATGAGCTTTGAAAAAAGCAGAAGTTAAAATATAAAGTTGATTTCAATTTTATTTTCATTTCAATCAAAAAAAATATTTTGGAAATATCCTAATTTTTTTGGAGAAAATCCGTGAACCAATCAAAACTTTATAGCACACGTGCTAAAATGTACACCTAATTTAACTTTACACGCACCTCGTGCCCCTTTAGTAAAAGTAAATTCAACCTATATGAAGCATAAAATCTGACCGCGTCAACCTTGTTGCCCGTGTTTATAGCCACGATGATTACTTTATAGCACGTTCATTATGAAATTCACAATGTAGTGAGGAAGAATTATAAAGTATACAGACAATAGTTTCATAAAAAGGTTTAATAACCTAACTGTTGAAAACTTAACCTTCTTGTTTTTCCTCGGAGAAAAGAGCAATGCACATTCCCAGCAGCTGTAGAATGATGATTGTCTAAAAAGTAAAATTTTGTATTATTTTCGTTTTGTCTAACACTTCCTAAGGATTTGTCATTAATGAAGCTTGCTAATAAATTAAAATGAGTTGACCTTGAGCGTATCAAAATTATTTCGATTTACCTGAACAATAACAACAATGATTGATAAAACATTCTGCTTTTTCAACTTTTGCAAGATCAAGTATATCGGAGAGGAGGGACTTATCAATTTATCCATTTCAAACATTTTAAAAAAATTTCTGGTGTAAACTGTTTCGCAGATTTTCAGGTTGAGTTTTGCGACTTTTGTATAATCAAGTTTTTCTTAGAATTTTTGATTTGTTCAAAAGTTCTTGAATTTCATACATTTTAATGACGAGACTTTTATAAACATTGATATTTTGATTATCAAAGAAAATTTTACATAAATTAGCAATATCTTACTTATAATTCCCTATACTTTATGGCATAGAAAGTTTTTTTGTGACAGCAAACTATAAAAAGAATATCTTCACATTATATATCTATATAATAAAACAAGACATTTGTATTTATGTTCCCTATAGCGTGCCAAACGGCTGGACCGAATGGTAACCCAGGGGTATCCCGGGGGTAACGAAGGCTAAAAAAGTTTTAATTTTTTCCACTGGCAACGCCGGGCACTTCAGCTAGTTATTAATAAATAATATGTTGGTCATATAAAAATATTTTAAACTGTCTGATTCGTCTGATTTTCAAAACTTAATGTTTTAAATATTCAACGGCGACATCAGGTCACAAGAATATAAGGAATAGATATTTAACTACAGTGATAATTCGAAAATTCTGGAATAAGAAGACGACTTTTGGAATCAAGTTATAATTATAACTTTTGAAAGTTCAAAGAAAATGAGACACATCAATTGTGCAATGTAAACAGACCCATTTCACTTAATTAATGATTTTATAAGAAGTGTCTAGTTACACAACTTTGTATTGCCATAATGTCGTCTTCCTATTCTATTGTTTTCTGTTCATCACTGTATGAGGAGAGTAATAGAGTAATCAGTTTATATTGTGTCGGATACCCGTCTTATAATCCCGTTCCTTTGTGTCGGATACCCGTCTTATAATCGCGTTCCTTTGTGTCGGATACCCGTCTTATAATCCCGTTCCTTTGTGTCGGATACCCGTCTTATAATCGCGTTCCTTTGTGTCGGATACCCGTCTCATAATCCCGTTCCTTTGTGTCGGATACCTGTCTCATAATCCCGTTCCTTTGTGTTGGATACCCGTCTTATAATCCCGTTCCTTTGTGTCGGATACCTGTCTCATAATCCCGTTCCTTTGTGTCGGATACCCGTCTCATAATCCCGTTCCTTTGTGTTGGATACCCGTCTTATAATCCCGTTCCTTTGTGTTGGATACCCGTCTTATAATCCCGTTCCTTTGTGTCGGATACCCGCCTCATAATCCCGTTCCTTTGTGTTGGATACCCGTCTTATAATCCCGATCCTTTGTGTCGGATTCCCGTCTTATAATCCCGTTCGCTTTATCTCAATATCCCTAGTGTGCACTTTTGAATTTTTACGGAGAATTCGATCCCTTGATTTCGGAAATCCCTACATTCTCTGTTTTCTTATTGGTTGAACACAAATTTCCATGGTTTCTGGTTTTTTTCTGTTTACTACACACGGGATAGCGCAGAAAGATTAAATTAATTTGTATTTTGTAGTTTGAACAAAGATCGAAATCAAGCATTTATATCGATATCCAGTATCCACAGTAAAAGAGTTTAAATCGCTGTACATCATTTCTTTATACAAGTATATTGTATTTTGTTGAGTTTTAGTAGAAATATATCCTTCAGTCAAGTTTAATATCTCACAATGATTTCCCATTCTCATTGCTACATGATTCCCCCCTCTCTTTCCTCAATCATCTCCCCCTTTCCTTGTTCCATGATTCGCTGATTCCGAAGGTTAACAAATAATCCGTGGATTTTTTAAATTGGCATGTTCACAGTTCAAGTTTTCCTAATCATATATTATTTACTTAGTAATTTCTTGTTCTTCGTTCCTCGTTCCTTGTTCCCTGTTCCTTGTTACTTGTTTCTTGTTCCTTGTTCCTTTTTACTTGTTCCTTGTTCCTTTGTTACTTTGTTCCTTTGTTCCATGTTCCTTGGTCCTTGTTCCTTGTTTCTTGTTTCTTGTTTCTTGTTTCTTGTTTCTTGTTCCTTGTTCCTTTGTTACTTTGTTCCTTTGTTCCATGTTCCTTGGTCCTTGTTCCTTGTTTCTTGTTTCTTGTTTCTTGTTCCTTGTTTCTTGTTCCTTGTTCCTTTGTTACTTTGTTACTTTGTTCCATGTTCCTTGGTCCTTGTTCCTTGTTTCTTGTTTCTTGTTTNCCCCCCCCTTCCTCTCTCTCTCACTAACCCCCCGTATACATACATGCATCCCTCCCCTCCCTTCCATCAGTATGCATACATCCTACTACACACATCCCTCCCTCCCCACCAGTATACATACATCCCTCCCCTCCCTTCCCCACCAGTATACATATACATCCTTCAACACACATCCCTCCCTCTTTCCACCTGCTTTCTATTATCAATCCCTCACTCAATCTTTCGTATATTATTTATTCTTCCTTCCCCTCCCTTCCATTATAACTCGGCCTCTTTTTCTTCCTGTTTTTTATCCTAGTTTTCACATTTCCTGATTGTTAAAGGATCGCTTGCTGGGAACTGGGAATTCTTATAATTTGTACAGTTTAAACGGATTGTCATTTTTCAACTTAATTTGAAACAATCCTGACAATTGAAGAATTCCATCAACAATTCACAACGTTACCCTTGAAACCTTAATTTATATAGACAAGTTTTTAAATCAAAGCAAAAATGATCAAACTATGAGTGTTAACTAAACAATTTAACCCCAAATTAAGAGTTACACGCCAGATTGACAACGGTATCCAACAGAAGGTGAGAAATAGTTGTTTTTATGTTTTTTTTCCAAAGATTTTATTAGTCGGACAACTTCTTTTGATACAACTTTGTGACATATTGCCTATCAAGAATCACAGCAGATTTTTTAAACGCTTCTCTCGATTTTCCTGCTCTGTCGGACACCTAGTTTGTTTGTTTATTTTTCAATTGGTGTGCTTTGCAATTGCAAAAGAATTGAGTCTTTTTGAAAAACTTAAATTTTATTAATCCCTGTATCATTTCAATCCAACCTGATGGTGTAAACTTGGATTATTTGGTCTTACAGAATTCATAGTTTGAAATGTCGAAGGTCTACGACATTGGGTTGCAAAGATAGGGTTTGTAAATCTGAGTTTGTGGCAAAACCCATGTTTTATCAAGGGCGAATGCGATATCTTCATTTTTCTGACATGAAATTGAATAGTTTGAGAAAAAAAAATTTCCGCATAAATAATAAATAATGAAATCATGAAATATCTATATATAATTTGGCTTGTCTGTCTGTTTGGGTGTTTGGGTGTCTGTTTGTTTGTTTGTATCCAATAAACGTCAAAACGGCTGAACCGATCGGGCCCAAATTTTTTGTGGAACATCACGTGACCACAGGGAAGGTTTATGAATGATAAAAATTTTTAAAAAATGTGTTTTAAAGGTTTTTAATTTTGTAAAAAAAATTTAATTCTTGAATATCCGCGAATTTTTTTTTTTAAATCCGCTAAATTTTTTTTCTTATTTGTTTTAAAATGTAAACAAAAAGAACATGTTCACAATTTGAATTGAAGCCTAGTATTAATAAAATTCAACAATTTTTAGATATATTCCTCCTAGAGAGGTTTAAAGGGTACCTGTGAGTATCTAACATGCCATCTCGTCACCAAGAACTACGTGTACAGTCCCTTTAAGCAAATCATTGCATGCTTTCTCTTAAACACATGATGTTTTCTTTAAACAGTAGTATATGGTTTTCTTTAAATGTTTTATGATCGACTTCCGGTAATTTGTTTCTACTCACACCCCCCTACTCCCTCAACTCCCCCTCTTTCTTTATGTTCTTGGCATTAAAGTTAGTTATTTAGTTATTTAGCCAGACAAGGGTGGGTACCCCATGACAAGTATTATATAATATAGAATTTTTATTCGAATTTATAAAAAAGTATTTTTTTTACTCTCCCTGTATCACGTTTAAGAATGATATGTCACTCACTTAACTTTTTATTAAGGGATGTCTGGTGACATTTTTACAGTTACATATTGTTTAGAAACCGGAGTATAAGTGTCACTTGAATTTTAACACATCCTGCAAGAAGAGAAGGAATAGTGGGGGGGGGGGTTGAAGAAGGGGATATTGGGTTGAGATTAACAAGACCCCCCCCCCCCCCTCATACAGCTATATTTTTCTATTCTTTTTAATTCAATAGGTTTTAATATATAAATTTGGAAAGTTCTACGCGCTATGGAGAGGTATCGTTTCATGGTTCATAAATTGTATAATTTGATGAAAATCAGTCAATTAATAATTCTTATTAAACATTTACGCAACCGTGAATGATTTACATACAGGGTTGTTCAAACATGTTAAAACAAATCCAATATTCTAAAGGAGAAAAGAAAACATATTATGAGTTTATTTAATCCCATTCCGATATAACTATCGGTCTGACTTTTCTAACTAAGCTGGGTCTTATAATACTAACTCCTTAAGTCCTCAGCCATAATGCCCGTTTGGCTTGTTTTACTTACAACAGACTAAATCTACAATCAGACCCACTTCCAGTCATTGGATTTCAACATTTTATAGCTTTTTAGAAAGCCTTTGGCGCAGAAGGAAGTAGATTTTACAAGATTTGAAAAGTAATTTTGCACAATCTGTAAATATATTTGTTTAATCTAGAAAAGTTTTAAACAAAGACGACTTTCAATCCACCATAAAATAGTTATGATTCTTGAAGAGAAATCTTTATTCTTTAAATCGATTGGTTCTCATCAATTTGTAATTATCTGATCATGCAGATGTGTGGGAGTTTAATAGGAGGATAAGGAAATGCACATGGGGGGTGGGGTAGAGATGGGCATTGTTTTTTTAACGAACATTCAGAAAAAACGAACGATGGACGAACGAATTGAATAGTTCAGAGAAATGAAAAAAATCAAACGAAAAAAAACTTGAAAAAAACGGTGTTACTTTGTTAAACTAGCGATTTTTTTAAAAAACTTTTTTAAAACAATAGTTTTTTACTGAATTAATGATTTTTCAAACAAAATTTTTTTTTGAACGATTGAAAAAATACGAACTAAATGAGAAGGAGTGGAACTGGAGAGGGGTCAAGAGAAGGAGGGGTACAGGAACGGGGTCAAAAGAGATGGGGTTGCAGGAGTGGGCCAAAAGAGGGGGATGGAAGGTGCAAGAAAGGGGTCAAGATATGACGGGGAGGGTGCAAGAAAGGGGTCAAGAGATGAGGGGGGGGGGTTATCATCATTCATCTTTGCGTATACTCCCTTAAGTTAAACCCTAGAGAATATTTTACAAGATTTTCTCATGAATCTCTCTCATGATATTGGATTGGGGGCGGGCAGTATTGGTTTGGCGAGGGGGCGGGGCAGTATTGGTCAAGGGAGGAGCGGGAACCTACCATATGATAAGGGGGGTGGTTACTAGATAAGATGGTTCAGACGCAAAGAGTTACAAAATTAATGAATACAAAAGAAATTCTTTGTAAATTTTTTATCGATTTAACGGTGAACCCAAAAACTTTTCCTCGAAAAGATAATTAGCTAAGTATATAATATATATACAGGGTTACCCACAAAGATTGAGACTAATAGATAACTAAATATTATTTATACCGAAATTAATTATTTCTTAATAGTCAAATCATTAAAGAACCCATATAGCTTAACAGCAAGTTAATGTTTGATTCTCACCTCTGATGGTAGGTTGAGATCAAATCTTGATAATTTTCGCTTTAAGACCGGATCATTTTATGATCATGAAAATGCATGACACTAGTCTGAGATTATTGTATTACAAAGCAAGGTCAAAAAACCTAAAATATAAAAGTATTAGATCATTGACATTACAATATTTTTTATCTCCTGTAGCTAAGTTTGTAGAAAGTACTCCTGCTCCTGTTAGCTACTCCTGTAGCTTGGGTCTACTCCCGTAGTTGACAGCAGAGGACAGGGTAACCCTTAGGCTATTAATCCTGACCTCCGCTTGCTCATAGTTTATACTTAATGGTGAGAAACCATCTGAAAATATTCAGATTTAAAGAAAGAGGGAATTTTTAAGAACTTCAATATTTTGCACATAATGTAATCACAAAGTTTATCGCCAGGAAAGTTTCTTTTATTAGTCTCACTTCTCCGTTTAAGTCTCCTAGAATGGAGATTTTATTAATTGAGTTTCTTTTAGTTCTTAAATGTAACAGTTAATAAGTCAAATAGATTGTCAAGTACAGTAGCTTACTTACTTTGAATATCAATCTTATAGATATATAAAGGAAGGATCGAGAGCATATGCACATATGAACATATGAACATATTTGAACATTAGTTAGCCTTGAAATAACACTTTGTAATAAGAAAAGTTTAAAGTTTACATGTTCAAGATGTTAAATGTAGAAGATATAAACTAAAATGTTTTCTAAACATTTTGTAATAATTATATACTTTTTTGTTTGTTGGGTGAGAGTGTACAAATTCTACGTTGCCATCTATTGTACTAGACTCTATTTGAATAAGTCATTTAAAAAGTAAAACCGGTCTGTGTGTACAGCGTACATAGCACACTTACTGTCAAAGAGAATAGAATATATATTACAGTGGAATTTACTAGAAAAAGGTGTACAACGGCCATTTTGTTTTACTGTTTCCATACTGCAGGTGTATACTTCACATATTTGTGCTATATAACCTTTTGGGCCCTGGAATATCATTTTATATAAAATCTAAAATCAACATTAAAAGAAAATCAAATTATGAAATAGGCTGGTTTCATAATTGACCAATGATCATTTCACATAGACTCTATGCCTTTCACTTTACAACCGATGATTTTCCGTTATAACTGTAAATCAAATGATGTTTTTAATTACCTAATTCATTTTATAAAGTTTATTTAACAGCTTTAAAAAATTCGAAATTGAAATGGATAGTCTAGTGCAGTTTAGAGTGTGCAGTTCAGAGTGTGCAGTTTAGAGTGTGCAGTTTAGAGTGTGCAGTTTAGAGTGTGCAGTTAAAAAAGTATTTTTTTTANTTAGTGTGTACAGTTTATAGTGTGCAGTTTAGAGTGTGCAGTTTAGTGTGTGCAGTTTAGAGTGTGTAGTTCAGAGTGTGTAGTTTGGAGTGTGCAGTTTAGAGTGTGCAGTTCAGAGTGTGCAGTTTAGAGTGTGCAGTTCAGAGTGTGGAATTTAGATTGTGCAGTTTAGAATGTGTAGTTCAGAGTGTGCAGTTTAGAGTGTGCAGTTTAGAGTGTGCAGTTTAGAGTGTGCAGTTTAGAGTGTGGAGTTTAGAGTGTGCAGTTTAGAGTGTGTAGTTCAGAGTAAGCAGCTTTAGAGTGTGCAGTTCAGAGTGTGTAGTTTAGAGTGTGCAGTTTTGAGTGTGCAGTTCAGAATGTGCAGCTTAGAGACAGACTGAAGTGTGTGGTTTGCATTGTACAGTGAGCAGTATATTGTACAGTGTACAGTTTAAAGTTAGCAGTTGCAGTGTTTAGTGTACAGTGTACAGTGTGCAGTGTGCAGTGTACAGTGTCTATAGTGTAGTGTATAGTGTATAGTGTATCGTTTGTAGCGTGCTGTAATATACGTAGCTATATATAGGGGGGGGGGAAGGAATACTGCCCCCCTGTATACGCGATTGAACGTTAGTACAATCAATCGCTCATGAGTTTGAGGAAACGCAATAAAATGTCGTCGTTGAGCGCAAATGCCGCGAATGGGTCTCATTTATTAAAAAAATATTATCGGCAAGTGGCAACATAGATTCAGCTGACGCCAGCTACAGACTATAACCGGTGTAAGTGAAGAGTCAAATTTTAATTAATATGTAACGATTTAATAAATAGTCAGAATTTGTTGAATTATTTAGACTAAGTTGAACCACTCCTTATTACCTTGAACTGTAGTGCACATGAGAAAAGGCTGAACTATGTCTTCCTAGCTCAACTAACCAGTTTTTGCTATTACCTTATTCCGACCGATCTGACCAAGTTCAATTTATTCCTAGATTTAAATAGACCCTTTTAATTTATTAAATAATATGGGTCTGTCCTAGTGAACGATTTTTGGACCACCCCCCCAGGCCCCACCCCCTCCTATAAATTTTGTACATGACCAAATAAGATTTTATTTAGCATTATTTAGGGTTAGGTTAAGACACTTTCTGGGAGCTCCTTGTACATAATTGATAGGAGGGGGGGGGGGGTCCAAAAATCGTTCTCTAGGAATATACCAATAATATTTTGTGTAGATCATCTTGAGTTTAATTTCAGAATATAATTTACTAAAATGTCTGATCTACAGGAGGCATTGGGACAACTAATTCGCCGACGAAAAACTAGCTTGGGAGACTTTGTTTATGTCTATGTTCCACTCCCTAACCTTGTATGTGCAGGTAGAGCCAGACGTATTTGTATCAGGGGCGTATCTATAAAAAAGTAGTAATCTTTGTTTGTTTCGGTGGCTGATCAAAACTCAGGAACCCATTTACCGATTTGCCTCAAATTTTGTTCGGGATTTCAGAAGAACCACGGGAATGTTCTTAGCTTAGTTTTAGAATCTAAGTTGAGTGGGTCGACTAAAGGAAGAAATAACTAAAATCTTAATTTACGTCTAAGCGCGGACAATCAGCGGGAGTAACTATGAGTAATCTGGGCAACGCTGAGTTCCAAATATGGAATATTCGGTCATAGCGAGGGCTCAGCAGTCAGCACCCATCGGGGCCTAAAAACCACCTGATAATAATAGATTTCACAGATCAAAAGGGGGCTTAATCTCATCCCCTTCTTCACTATTTCATTGGTATATCGTTGTTTTACGCAGAATTTACTGCAGTAGTAGATTAAAAATGTTAATGATAATATATACTTTAGGTTTATATAATATCTCTCGTGTGAGGAGCAAGGGGGGGCTGAAATATGGAGTTAATAATTTAGTTAATTTCCAATCAATTTGTACATGTATCTGACATGCAACATTAGGTCATTTTTGATGTTTGGACACCTAGCCTTGAAGAAATCGAGGTTTAATTTTGATAATTACTAGCTAGGAACTCAGCTTTGCTCTGGAAGCTGTACTTTCTATAAAATATTCAACCCACTATCGGGTTCTATCGAGTTCCTCAGTCAAGTTATGATCGGACAAACAAACAGATTTCTACTTCTAAGTAATGAAGCTCTTCGCTTATATATTTATATCTATTTTTATATCTTTATACATATTTAAGCTAAAGCAGGCCAAACGGCTTGACAAAATTGTCTAAAATTATGTTGAAAAACCCATGGGTATCCTGGGAGTAACATAGGCTAAAAACATCCAATTTTTACTTCAAAAATCAAAAAGAATTTTAATCAATTTTTTTGATTCAAAATTTTTTTTACACGGGCAACGCCGGACACTTAAACTTGTAACATAAATAGATATGGTGAAAATTCTTATGCTCGAAATTCCATAATTAATCTGTTTTAGATCAAGAGAAAGCATTGAAAGTGTTCATGGCGGACAAACAAGCATATTCTAAGGCAGTTAATTCTATTTTTGAAAAAAAAATCCTGTTCTCTTATTCTTAAAATCATCAAATATTACGGAAGAAACGTGGTTTCCACTTTTTAATCTTGATTCGACATTATTTTCGGAGATTTTTTTAGGGGGGGTAATGAAATCAAGCATTTGATAAACATTAAATAAAATCAAATCAAGTGAAAATCTGAAAAGGAACCCAATGTGGAACCCCAAGACTGCCTTCAGGGCACTATGCACCACCGTGCCGATAGCGGCCTGGAGTCCAAACCAGACGAGAGCACAAATTATTTACGCCCGTGCTTGTAATTTTATTACAAATACAAATATTCTGAAAGTTTTAATTTCAGAATTACAAAATCCGAAGAAAAATTAACTTTCGAATTTTGAAGTTAGTTTTTGTTCTTCTTTCTCCTGCGAAGAAATTCTTAAGAATTAAAATCATACANAAACATACCTAGCTGTTACCTCTAAACATACCTAGCTGTTACCTCTAAACATACCTAGCTGTTACCTCTAAACATACCTAGCTGTTACCTCTAAACATACCTAGCTGTTACCTCTAAACATACCTAGCTGTTACCTCTAAACATACCTAGCTGTTACCTCTAAACATACCTAGCTGTTACCTCTAAACATACCTAGCTGTTACCTCTAAACATACCTAGCTGTTACCTCTAAACATACCTAGCTGTTACCTCTAAACATACCTAGCTGTTACCTCTAAACATACCTAGCTGTTACCTCTAAACATACCTAGCTTTTACCTCTAAAGATGAGACATCAATGTCTATATCTGAATGTCACAAGTTTTTTTAGCGATACTTTTATTATTTTTGCAATGAGTGCTGTCAAGTACAGTTGTCTGAAACGTTTCATCTTTTTTGGGGTACCCCGTTATTCATGTTGGACAATTGTATCAGTTCTATTTTACTCTTTATAAGATATTTCTGAAGTAATTGTTCATAAGCCTCCCGGATTTTCTGTACAAATTTTATACTAAGATTTCAAAAAAAAATTTACGCGAAATGAAAGATATAAAGAAAACAAATTCTAAAATGAAATCAGATTTGTTCAAATCTATACTTGAAGGAATACATTTTGTGTTGATATTTTTGTTTTAAATTTAGATAATTCTTAACAATAATTTTGCATTACAAGGTTTATAAATAATGTTTCAAAAAGGTATCGCTTGAATCAAAACTTTCAACAAATCAAATCGAATTCAATTCATAATAAACATTATCCATTTCGCGTAAAAAAAACTTTGGACTTTTAGTTATAAAGTTGGTCTGCATAGCGGAGGCTCGGTGTTGCAAAGCAAATTGAGGAGGCTCATGGCTGCCGGGGGTTCCCTCCCTCAAAAATTTAACTTAGATTAATTGATTTTTTTTTTCAGGGCCCACCTCAGCTTCTCTCCTTAAAAGACAGGTAATTAAAATACCTGATTTAATTTAAAATATTTTATTTCATTTCGGGGGAATTTATAACACCTAATATTTTTCGTTGTATGGCGATAAAACTAAATATGTTATTATTTAATGGGTATAATGCGTGTGAAACTATTTTTGCTTGGATTTTTACTTGTTCTACGGGAAAAAACCGGCAAAAACTTTTTCGCACTCATGATACCTATTACAATAACATAGATAGATATAAAAGATTTTGTTATAAATTGAAGAATTAGATTAATTCAAATATGCTTTAATTTACGAATCTTTAAATTGACAGTATTTTTTTGTTTTGAATCAGATTAATTCAAATAAGTTTTAATTTACGAATCTTTAAATTGACAGTATTTTTTTGTTTTGAATCAGATTAATTCAAATAAGTTTTAATTTTCGAATCTTTAAATTGATTTTTTTGTTTTAAGTTGAAGAATTAGATTAATTAAAATATCTTTTAACGAATATTTAAATTGACAGTATTTTTTCTAAATCAGAGAGAGAAAAATCCGTTCTCATATATTATTCTATGTAATTTTAGGGTTACCTAAGATTTGGTTGACAGTCCTTTATTATGTTTTTTTAATGTTAAGTTCCGTGTAAGAACCAAGCCAACGGATGCTGAGAAAATGTTTGAGTTTCTTAAAACCATGCCAAAGGTGGAATCTGTTGAGAAATGCAAAGGTGATGATTTTAAATGGTTTCTAGGTCGAAATATCATGTTCAATGTTTTAAATGGTTTCAAGGTTGAAAATCAAATTCAAAATTTTAAATCGTTTCAAGGTCGAAATATCGAGTTCAATGTTTTAAATGGTTTCAAGGTCGAAATATCAAGTTTAATGTTTTTTATGGTTTCAAGGTTGAAATATCAAGTTCAATGTTTTTAATGGTTTCTAGGTCGAAATATCATGTTCAATGTTTTAAATGGTTTCAAGGTTGAAAATCAAATTCATAATTTTAAATCGTTTCAAGGTCGAATTATCGAGTTCAATGTTTTAAATGGTTTCAAGGTCGAAATATCATGTTCAATGTTTTAAATGGTTTCAAGGTCGAAATATCAAGTTCAATGTTTTAAATGGTTTCAGGGTCGAAATATGAAGATCAATGTTTTAAATGGTTTCAAGGTCGAAATATCATGTTCAATGTTTTAAATGGTTTCAAGGTCGAAATATCAAGTTCAATGTTTTTATGGTTTCAAGGTCGAAAAATTAAGATCATGTTTTAAATGGTTTCAAGGTCAAAATATCAAACTAAGAAGAAATATCAAGTTCAATATTTTAAATGGTTTCAAGGTAGAAAAATCAAGTTCAATGTTTTAGAAATCATTTCCCCCAACGCCCTAATTTATACACCCATGATTTGGTTTTCCATTTTCCCTCATTTTTGTTTTAACAATTTCCTTATTCAGGAAGTCCACGTGACAAAATGTTTAAGACAGCATATCTCATAACTTTCACAGGTTAGCTTAATATAAACAATATACAGGGGAATATACAAAGAATACGACTATAAAGGAAATGTTTGCGAAAAACCGAAAGGGTACTTTAAACCATTTGCTCTATATATTCCCTTTAGATAGAAGTAAAATTAGTAACGATCGTATCCAACTTTAATTTGGATTCAGTCGGATTTTATTTTTCGCAAACACTCCCTTTAATTACGAGCTAACACTCGTAGAATATAAGAATCTAAAGATTGAATGATCTTGTTTAAAAGTATTTTTGATTGATTGAGTAGGAAAGGAATTAATTGACTAATTGATTTATCTAATCATTGATCTAATGTTTAATCAAGTTTTTATCTAATGATTGTTAATCTAAAGATTGATCCAATAATTGATTTACTTGGATTGTGCATATAAATTGTAAAGTTGCCAGAAACATTTAGATATGTTTAGGGCCATAAATATATGCAATTAAGGTATTTATCTAGTGGTCGATGTAATAATTGATCTTATGGTTATTTCATAATGATAAATTGATTGATTGATCGCTAAGATGCTGCTGCGTGTGATGACTTTAAAGCTGAGAAGGTGGTGTGCCCCTACGGGAGACTGGACCGGGGTGTAAACCAGTATCATATGAGTACCAAGAGGTAAACCAGGGATTTTAAAGGAATTGTCACCTTCATTTTAAATATTCTTTAAAGGGACATCAAGCGTATTTTTAATTTATACTCCATGCAAAGATTACAATGCCCGATTTACAAAGGTACCCTTGAAACCTTGATCTGATAGAAAAACACTTTTGAGAGAAACCGCAATTTGAAACGAACGGTTTAAAAACATTGATATCTAATTCGTACTTGATCAGACAAGATACCGTTGTAAATCGGGCATTGGCATCTTTGCATGGAGGGTCATTTAAAATTGCGCTTACAATCCCTTTAAATGTAATTAAAGGTGTATACATTACTTTATGATATACTAGCTTGGGAACCCAGCGCTGCCAAGGATACTAATAATTACTCCCGCTGTTTACCCGCACTTTAATGATTATACCGGAAAACTAAATGTTCGCTTTTAAAGTCGACCAACTTAACTTAGAATCTTAATACCAAGCTTCCGAGTTCCCCAATAAAAATTTGAGGCAAATCTGTCCATGGGTTCCTGAGTTAAGATCGGACAAATAAACATAATACAAATTAAGGATGTAATCCTAGTAAAGTTATTTCAGAAGTGTACACATCTTTTGTACTGCAGTGTACTGTCTCTGGGCGGTAATGTAAACACAAGACGGATGTCAAAACCTGACATGGGATCCTCTTTCACAAAAAAAAAATCAATGAAATATTCTGGTCATAGGAAACTATTATGTGAATTATCAAAATTATCAAAATTTAATGCTTTTAACCTCCTCGGATACTAAACGAACACTGATGCATCTATTCTTGTTTACAAATTCCGCCCAAAGAGAACTGGTTTCAATATGTACGCAGAGTATACACGACCGCAATTAACTTTCCTTCCATTACACCCTTGATACAAATTAACGTTAAGAACTAAGTAATCTGAAAAAAGCTTTTCCAGAAAAGCACACACGTAACGTCAGAATACACTAGTACTTTCTTTAAAATTAATTATCGTTTTTTTCCTTTATCTTCTTAGATTCATTAAATAACACTTATGATAATGCAAATAACTCTGAACAAATAATGGATAACAATGAGTTACATCAAATTAAACTGTCAAAGTTTTAAATATCGATTGTTAATTCTATCAGGTTGGTAAGACACTAAGAATAGAAAATTTAAGTTTGTGGCAAGCAGTGCTTAGGATCCATTTAATTTTGATGCGGATCCGGATCCTGGATCTGCACTGGAAAAAAATGGATGCGGATCCAAATCCGGATCCAAATCCAAATCCGGATCCTGATCCAGGTTCTTTTCTTTAAGATTTACTGAATTTTTAAACAAAAAATAATTTTCAAATTTTTTTTTTATTTTTTTTCGCTTATTTTTATCCTAAAACTTGATGAACCATTCAGAAATGAGTAAATTTTATAATCTCTCTCTTTTCAAAAGTTCAGATTTGGGTTTTAAGATTAAGAAAGTTTTTTTTTGCAGTTTTTAGTCCGCATATTATCCGGATCCGGATCCAGGAAGCCAAAATCTTGCGGATCCAACGGATCCTGATCCGGATCCTAAGCACTGGTGGCAAGTAATCAGTTCCTTGAGCATATTTTTACAGTTATAATCAGAAAACAATGGAATGGGAAGACGACATTATATCAATATTTAATGTTGTCACAAAGCAAATAATTTTACTAGACACTAATTAAATGAGCTTGCTAGCACTGCACAATTGCTGTGTTTCAAGCTCATCAAACTTTTTCAAGTTATAACTTAAGATCTTAATGTCGTCTTGCTATTTCATAGTTTTCTGGTTATCACTGTATCTTTTAGGCCGACGAATATGCTGGGAAGAGCACTTCGTCACAAATTCTTCTGCTCTGTAAGATATATCAAAGCTTACGCAGACACTGGGGAACTAGAGAGAGAGGTACAATATATTAACAGGGGTGTATATTTTCCTTAAAAAATTGATTAAAATATCCCCGAAGAAGTTATATTTTTGTTTTTAGGGTTTTTCGCTTTATTTGGGAAATTAAATGTCTTTTTCTTAGTAAACAGTGTCAAAAAAATTAAACTTGCTTTTTGGTGTCCCATTATTAATTTTTTGCGTCCCCTTTTTAATTTTTGGTGTCCCATTATTAATTTTTTTTTCCAAAATCATCAAAAATCGTGCCACTGTCTTCAATAGCATGAAGTTCTAAACTATTATTTTTCTAGTTAAGAATTATTTTTCATTTAANTCGGGAATCTCTTAAAAAGTCTCGCAATGTATCCTAAAATATTGAACTATTTGTCTTTAAAATATTATGGAATTGATTTAGTTCATATCATGATTTTTGACTTTTTTTTAGAATCAGCCAGCCGCCCACCTGAGGTCGTTGCGTTTTTACTTCAAAAAAATCTTTTAAGAAAAAAAAATCGTTCATAGGGTTGCGAATTGGCAATTTGATATTGGAGAAATCGCCGTAAGGCGTAAGGCCTAAATAAATATTTCAAAAAACTAAATATGATACATCATTTTCTTGGTAATTTCATGCTAAATTCAGATTAGAAAACCATTTTTAAAAATAATAAAATCTTAAGAAGTTATGGCTAAAAAACGGTACTAAATTCCGTTTTTTTAATTTGTTGATGTTTTTGATTAGTTTTTTAGCTCTAACTCACTCAATTTTCAATTATTAAAAATTTAAAAAACGCTTTTCATATTTGAATTCAGCATTAAATTTCCAAGAAAATGATGTGTAACATAAAGATAAAAAATAAATTTTTTTGTGGACTTGCGGTGAATTTTCCGATATTAAATCGCAACCCTATGGACGATTTTGAATTTTTTGTTTGATTGCAATATTTTTGTAATGAAAACGCAGCGACCTCCGGTTCGCGGTGGGCTTAATTCCATTATTGATCTCCCCTAATGGCCAGTGCATTTTATTTATTGCAATGATGAATTAATAAAGAATTAATGATGAATTAAGGAATCTCTTAAAAAGTCTCGCAATATATCCTAAAATATTAAACTTTTTGTCTTAAAATTTGAAAAAATTTCCGAATTGATTTAGTTCATACATTGCCAGCGCATTTTATTGCAGCAATGAATTAATAAATGAATATTTTTTAAAAGATATTTTTTTAAAGGGCTTTTTAGTTATTTTCATTATCATAAATAAATACATTTACATTTTATATTGATTTTTACGTAAAATAACAATATCATTTGAATGAATATATTCAGGTTCTAATCCTGGCTAGGGGCCAATGCACAAAGGCGGAAAAGGTTAGTGTTTTTTTTTCCAGTTTTCAACTAACCCATTTTTCATAGAAACACGTCGAATTTAAAATGAAATTTTAAGATATACGCCATAGAACAACTACTTACTGTTTCAGTTACTTTTGTAAAAAAAATAATTGATTTTAGAAGTCTTGTTTTGTAACTGTAAACCAACCTAAAGTCTTGTTTTGTTACTGTAAACCAACCTAAAATCTTGTTACGTAACTGTAAACCAACCAAAAGTCTTGTTTTGTTACTTTAAACCAACCAAAAGTCTTGTTTTGTAACTGTAACCCAACCTAAAGTATTATTTTGTAACTTTAAACCAACCGAAAGTCTTGTTTTTTAACTGTAAACCAACCTAAAGTCTTGTTTTGTAACTGTAAACCAACCTAGTGTCTTGTTTTGTAACTGTAAACCAACCTAAAGTCTTGTTTTGTAACTGTAAAACAACCAGACGTCTTGTTTTTTAACTGTAAACCAACCTAAATTCTTGTTTTGTTACTGTAAACCAACCTAAAATCTTGTTTTGTAACTGTAAACCAACCTAAAGTCCATCTATTAGCTCGTCTTGTTTAGCAAAAGAGGATCTTAAAAAATTATTGCTTTCGCCAAATAAATCTTGTAAAGCCATTTGAGAACCAAGCTTTTTTTCAACCCCGAGATTCGGATCTTGAAAACCTGAAGCCGAATTTAAACAATTTAAATCGCGTCTCAAATCCGCCAAAAATCGGTTCCAATTAAGCGCCGGCTCAAATCTCGAAACACGGAATACGATATCAAATGGAACCAACCATGTTTGAGCCGCGCGTCTTAAATTCTTTAAATTTGGCCTCTGGCCGCCGTATTTGGAGAATTCTAGATCTGTATCCTAGCTGAGATTTCAAAGCTTAACCCCGATTAAACCAAGTTTAAAATCATCTTAATTGGATGAAATAAAACCAATCAGGAGCCAACCTAAAACTCGGTGTTCACAAAAACTTGAGCTTACAGAAGGTCGCGCTTTACTAAGAAACCCATGAAAATGGATATCATTAAAAAAGACAGGTCCGAATAAAGCAAATGTTTTTCTATTGCATTCTCCCCTAGATGCGAGAATGGTTAGTCCAGAACGATGTAGCGGACGTGGAGAAAGTTCGACCTGTTTTATCAAAATTTCCAACTAAACAGGTAGGGACAAGTCCCCCCCCCCTTCCGAGCTTTTCTTTCTTTCTCCTTCACCTCCCTTTCTACCCTTTCCCCTCCCCTCCTTCGCCCTATCCCCCCCCCCGTCATAATAAACTCCGTGACCCCTCTTTTAATTTTCTTTCAACTTTGTTAAACCACTCCCGCTTTTCCTGAAAATCATTTTTGTATCTTGCAATAAGGTTTTTCCTCCCGGGTTTGTCATGATCCCTTTTAAGCAGTTGCTTTAGAGATTAAACCTCTTATTATTTTTTCTTCCAAACTCTATGTTGATCGATACCATTTTTAAGCTGGTGTCATTCTTTCGGTTTTATCTAGGTTTTAGTCCTCTTCAAGACTCCCGAGGCTGCGCAGATGTTCTTGAAGCGCGACCTCTTGATGATGGAGAAGAAGGTGGATGCAATCCTCTACTCAGATATTGGAAAACTCATCGGTAAATATTATTCACGGGTGTGTATCCCCGCCACCCCCTCCAGGGGGGGGAATGATTTTTGGGGATCGGGGGAGGGGGAAAAAAACGAAAAAGTAAGTTTTTTCGTCCTTTTTCATCCTTATTCAGTTCTTACCCAAAGATTTGTTTAAGATATGTTTTTGTTTAAAAGATAAATATAAATATTAAACAAAATTATTTTAATAGTATTGCAAGATTCCAATATTTCCCTCTTGTAAAAAAAATACTATGGGGGGAGGAATCCCAGGACTGAGAAAAAACTCAAGTGTGAAACTGCACCCCAACATTTATTTTTGATATTTAAAAAAATAATTGGTATTAGAAATGGTCTGTTCATTCTTCTTACCGTTGACATCAGTTCTTTGGTTTGTTAATGTTTTTTTTATTTTAAGATCGGTTCCCCTCGGATGGAAAGGTGGACGGAGATAACGAATATAGTTCCCGGGATCCTTCCACCAGGATATATGTTCAACTCTACTCAGAAGCTTTTAAACAACTAGTTGATATTCTAGATATATTCCAGGTGGGATTGATTGATTGATTGATTGATTGATTGATTGATATCTGTTCAACTCACTCAGAAGCACTTTAACAACTAGTTGATATGCTAGATATATCCCAAGTAGAGGCACTTAAAGAACTAGTTGATATTATAGATACATTTCAGGTGTTTGATTGATTGATTTTTTGTTTGATTGATTGATTGTTTAAATGGTTGATTTATTTATTTATTTTTAATTAGGAAAATAATGACTTGAGTTATACTGATTGCATTAGGATGAGGTTACCTGTCTGATTGATTAATTGATTTGGATGATTGATTTATTGATTATTAGGATGAAGAGCTATAGGAATGTATTCAGTTACCCTCTAATATCCCCTCTTTTATTGGCGGAGAAGAGATGCTTGAAAAACCATCCCTTGATTGATTGATGATTCATGATTGATTCATGATTCATGATTGATTCATGATTCATGATTGATTCATGATTCATGGTTGATTGATTGATTGATTTTTTGACTAGGATGAAGAGCTAGAGGATTGTATCCAGTTACCCTCTGAAATCCCCTCTTTTATTGGCGGAGAAGAGATGCTTGCTTAACCATCCCTTTGATTGATTGATTGATTGATGGATGGATGGATGGATGACTAGGATGAAGAGCTAGAGGACTGTATCCAGTTACCCTCTGATATCCCCTCGTTTGTTGGCGGAGAAGAGATGCTTGCTTAACCATTCCTTGATTAATTGATTGATTGATTGATTATTAGGATGAAGAGCTAGAGGACTGTATCCAGTTACCCTCTGATATCCCCTCTGTTATTGGCGGAGAAGAGATGCTTGCTTAACCATCCCTTTGATTGATTGATTGATTGATTGATTGATGGCTGGATGGATTGATTGATTGATTGATTGATTGATGGATTGATGGATTGATTGATGACTAGGATGAAGAGCTAGAGGACTGTATCCAGTTACCTTTGATATCCCCTCTTTTATTTGCGGAGAAGAGATGCTTGCTTAACCATCCCTTTGATTGATTGATTGATTTGATTGATAAATTGATTGATTGATGACTAGGATGAAGAGCTAGAGGATTGTATCCAGTTACCCTCTGATATCCCCTCGTTAATTGGCGGAGAAGAGATGCTTGCTTAACCATCCCTTTGATTGATTGATTGATTGATTGATTGATTGATTGATTGATTGATTGATGACTAGGATGAAGAGCTAGAGGATTGTATCCAGTTACCCTCTGATATCCCCTCGTTAATTGGCGGAGAAGAGATGCTTGCTAAACCATCCCTCCTCCTCTCATACAAAACTGCGGCCAAGGAAAACAATGTTCAATTTGATAATTGTGATGGGGATTTATTTCTGACTTAGTTTATAATAATCATAGAAATTACAAACGATCTTTCAAAAGTGTACCCTATAAAGATACTGACCTAAAATAAACACTTGACATCGATATACAATACTAGGCTTCTAGGCATTAAGCTTGGATTTAGGAAGAGGGTGGGGGGTAATCGTGCAATAAACACCCTTGGTCAACATTAAGCTTGGGGTTAGGAAGAGGGGGGGGGGGGTAATCGTTGAAATAAAACCCCCTTGGTCAACATTACGCTGGGATTAGGTGACTGAAGTTCTTGAGAGGGTTGATGATTTTAATACGGATAAAACGTACAGGTACAATAAATCAATCAAATTGGATCGGATGTTTTGTGGTTTATTTTTTTATAAAATTCAGCTTTGACTGACCATCTAAACTTTCCCTGTTAAATTTACATCCTTAATGTAGAATTTTTAAACCAAGCTAAGAACATTTCTGGGGTTCTACCGACTTTACCAAAACTTTAGGCAAATCGGTTCAGTTGATCCTGAGTTATGATCAGATTAACAGAGATTCCTACTATATATATATATTTTTTTTTTTATATATCTTTTTTGAAATTGGAATTCTTATGATTTTTATTAATTAGAGAATGGGTGTACGCGACCTCTCTGAGCCAACAGATCAAAGATAGAAGGGTCGGACAGTATCTACGTTCAGACTGTACAGACTCGGCGGAAATCTGCCAAACATTCTTTGAGAAAACCGTAAGTTTTTTTTATTCGCAACTGCTTTTATTTCTTTGGCCTTTGTGGTTTTCTTTAATTTTGATTTCATTTGTTGACGACATTATTATAAAGTTTGTTAAAAATAAAAATTGGATGATTAATTTTTAAAAATTTGAAGTTTCTGCCCTTCTCCATTTTTTTCAACGAAATTAGCTGCATTGTGGATTTTTTGGATAGAAACGTATTACGAACTTGCAAATTATCAAGATGATTACAGTTTCGTCAAAATGTTTTACAATACAATTTTTGTGTTCTCTCTCCATAAAGGAGATAAAGTTTTTAAAAAAAGTTGAAATCTGTTTATTGATGTTTGAGGAGTTTTAAAAATTTATTCTTTTAATAAACTTTCCATGTCTATTTATAAAACAATACTATCATTTTATGATTTTTTTAGTGGGGGAAGGGGCCAGAGGTGATAGAATTTTAGATAGATATTTTACTTGCCAGTTTTAAAATTTTAGATAGACTTGCCAGTTTTAAAAATAGTATTTCCAAAGTAATCTATTTATTTTTTTCAGGATGATTACGTGAAGTTTGCGCCACCGAACTCCAATCCGAAGAAGGAGAAGAAAGCAAAGGCTGAACCGATTGCTGCTGCTGCTGCTGTAAGCGCAGCTGGGGCCTCGGTTAGTTTTTATCATTTAGGACCCGCTTCTGCTAAATCGGCGCGAATTAAAAAGATGCTTAAAAATGTCCGTTTTTTGTAGAACCTATATTTTTTTCACAACCCCTAAAACCTATTTTATTTTTTCAGCATTAAAAATAAATCTATGGTTTTTATTTTTGAAAGTTGTAAGTTCATCGTTTAAAAAATTCGAACAATCCACCACCAGTGTAATGTATACAATAAATATGTAACTTTCCTTTTTTTGAATTTGTGGGAAATATTCTCGCAAGCTCTTTTTTTTGAGGTTTTTAAATTTTTTCTCCTGAAATACTTAATTTGTATGTTTTTGTTTTAAGAAAAAATGTGAGCCCCGCTGTCAAATTCCATGTACATTGTACACCCCTGAACCCTTTAAGCTTTTTTTTTTGTTTCCAGATGACATCAAAGTACTCATTTGCTCCAGTTTTAATAAAGGGATATCAGTTAAAGAGACTGTAAGCGTAATTTTAAGTGACCCTTCATGCAAAAATCGCAATGTCAGATTTACAACGGTACCCTTGAAAACTTGTTTAAATAAGATATTAATGTTATAGTTTCATTAAACTGTTATATTGCGGATTCTTAGCATTTCTTGTTGTTAAGATGCCATGGAGAAACGGGCAGGAATAAACACTTTTTTGATTTAGAAAACTGTCGGTCTATTTTCCATATTATTGATCAGACTAAGATTTAGATGCACCGTTGTAAATTTGGCATCGCCAAGGTTTTAATGCAAGGAAAGTTATTTCAGAGGTGTACGCATCTTTTGTACTGCAGTGTACTGTCTCTAGTCGGTAATGTAAACACAAGACGGATGTCGAAGCCTGAAATGGGATCCACCTTTCACATAAAAAATCAATGAAATGTTCTGGTCAAAGGAAAATATTATGTGAATTATCAAAATTATCAAAATTTAATGCTTTTAACCTTCCTCGGATACTAGAGGAAAACTGATGCATCTATTCTTGTTTATAAAATTTTGCCCTGAGAGAACTGGTTTCAATATATACGCAGAGTAAACGCAACTGCAATTAACTTTCTTTGCATTATAACCTTGGGCATCTCCATCTTGCTTGAAATTACTTTTCTGTTCTTTTAATCTGCCTTGAAATTAGAATGAGTTTAGCTTAATTAATCCGTACATTTAAAAGTTTTGAATTAAGGTTAAGAAGGAAAGTATGGATGTAACTGTATTGAACACAAACCGTCAAGTGGAGATGGGAGAATGGGTGGTCTGTGTTCTTCAACAGAACTTTGCACAAGTAACTTTTATATATACAATCAAAATTGTAGAATTATTGTTACTTTTCATTTTCGAAATTTAAATGGTTAGGAAGAGAATCACTAATTTAAAGACAAAGCTTATAACTTTTATTGCTCATATGGTCCAAGCTAAAAGACCTCACTTCATTCTTGAACTAGCAAATTCATGTTGAGTTTTAGGGGGGGGGGAGGGTTGATAGCAGGACTCCCTAACAGCATCATTTGATTTGATTTTCAAAAACTAATTCTACTAAATAACTAACTTAATTTTACTAAATAGCAAACTAGATCTACTAAATAACAAGCTAGATCTACTAAATAACTAACTTAATTTTACTAAATAACAAACTAGATCTACTAAATAACTAACTAATTCTACTAAATAACAAACTAGATCTACTAAATAACTAACTAATTCTACTAAATAACAAACTAATTCTACTAAATAACAAACTAAATCTACTAAATAACTTAACTTAATTCTACTAAGCAACTAAATAAATCCTCTAAACAACTAACTAATTCTACTTAATAACTAACTGATTCTACTAAATAACTAACTATGTCTACTAAGTAATAAATTAATTCTATTGAATAACAAACCAATTATAATAAACAACAAACTAAATCTACTTGATAGCTATCTTAATTCTACTAAACAACTAAATAAATCTACTAAGCAACTAACTAATTCTACAGAATTACTAACTAATTCAACTGAATAAATAACTTATTCTACCAAATAATCAAATAATTCTACTAAATTATCAAATAATTCTACTAAATAATCAAATAATTCTTCTAAATAACTAACTAATTCTACTAAGTAACTAACTAATTCCATATTTAAAATAATAAAGACTGTATTCTAGGTGGCGTGGATTGCCAGTGATTCTCAGGTAAAGATATCTTAAAAGATGTTGGTCAAATAATCTTTTTTTTAACCTAAGACAGTTCTTCATGCTAATTCTTTTTCGAATCTTTTGAACTTAACAAAAAAAATAAGGATTATTTTTCAATTCCTTTTTTCTGTCTTGCATTTTATAAATTCCAAATCCAAAGAAAAAATTAGGTTTGTGACCAATTTGCAAATTAAGTATCGTAAAAGTAGTTTGGAAGGAGCGCGATGGCTGAATTTTAAAAAAGTGTCTTCAGAAATTATTTTTTGTAAATCATTTTTAAAATATTTTATCGGAATTAATTTCTCGCATTAAAAAAAAAACAAAAAACAAGTAAACATGATCAGGAATTTATTTTTAAAGAAATAAAAAAGAGTGCATAACTTATATTATTTAAACTTGCTCATACAATTTGTGACCCCTTTTCTATTAGTTTTTTTTTAGTTTTTAACGTTTTCTCCAATGTAACCAATTGTTCTTCGTACATTTTAAAAGCAAATAATTAAGGTTTCGCAGATTTTTATTTGTTCCGTACATAAACAAACCAAATTTAACGTTTATTGTTTGTTCTTTAAATAAACAAACCAGATTTACCTTTTTTTAGTTCTGTTCATAAACGAACCAGACTTCACAGATTTTTATTTATTCCGTACATAAAAAAAAACAGACTTTACAGATTTTTTATTTGTTCCGTACATAAACAAAGCAGATTTCACAGTTTTTATTTTTCTGTACATAAACAAACCAACAATTAGACATTAAACATTTTTTTATATTAGATGCAATTTTTTTAATTTGTTAAATTTATTCTCGTTTTCTTCTGTCCACCGAGCTTAATCTGACTTCTGTTTCCCCCTGCAGGAGATTGGTAGATACTTCTTTGAGAACCACGCTAATGTTTTGGAGATAAAGATGAGAAACAACAGCGACATTGTGTATGTCAGGTACAGTACCAGCTCCCCAGTCAGGAATAAATGTCGTCTTCCGCACACAATGAAAACTACATCTTGACCGATTACAAACTTTTAACAAGGTTTTGACGCCATACCATAGGAGAAGTGACCTTAGAACCGATTCTTTTCAAAAAAGACAGTGGTCGACCATAGGACGACTTTGACTATGGTCGCATTAATTACGGAACACTCACGTCGATGAGCCTGTTTCTGTTGCGATTCATTTAATGGCCAACTTTTTTCCTTTGCTACGTACGTCATCAAGTCGATTACCTTATTCTGATTAGATTCGGGCTCTGGAGTCAAAACTTTAAAGTTGTAATAATTTCATTGTTTAAAGACGACACTTCCAATTCCTCTTATATTGGAACTGTACTGTGTAGACACACTTTTATTTCTCGCATCTCATGATAAACTGAACCTCTCCTGGGGGGACCCTGGTATCCTGGTACCATGGAAACCTCGGAACCAACCAGGAGAAGGGGTGTTGAGCTGAGAATGTAGTTTTCTTGTAAATTGTTATTTATTGTTTTTATATTATTCAAGTTTTGATAAATCTTTCAGCGGGGGTTTCGAATCTTAATTCAACCCCTAGAATCTCTACTTTAATCGGGTCTAAGTAAGCCTTAAACCGTCGAAAAAAAGTCTAAAAATATAATTTTTCTAAAATGCTCATGATGAACCTATCTCTATTTTATGCATGTTTCATTCCCATGTATGCTTATTGCTTATAATTTAACTAGGTTTGGATCCCCTAAGGATGCTCTGGTGTTCGTTGGACTGAGCTATGTTATGTTCTTGGGTGAGTAGAGAGGTCTTGAAAATAATATTTCTGTCGATTGCGGCTAAATAAAAAAGAGACAAAATCATAAATTTTCGTTTTCAGGAGTGTACGTTCAGCGTTGTCTATTCTTTGATCATCCCTATTACCGAATGGCAGAAATTCGTGCATTTCTGGGGGGTCCGCTGACTGTCCAGAATGGTCATCTGCCTAAAAACGACGCAAGAAATATAATCACAAAGGTGGCAACGGTAAACCAATCATTACAACATCATTACAAAAAAAGAACATTTTCATTTATAGATTCAGTCATTGATCCATTGAATCATTTTTCGATGCATCGCTGCATAGATTTAATTTTTCATTGATGCATTAATAAATTGATTTATTGATGCAAAGATACTTTGATATGTGATAGATTTATACATTGCATTGCTACATGATGAATTGATGCACAGATACATTGATGTATTGATACGTTGATGCATTGCTGCGTTGAAATAATGGTCCATTATTGATAGATTGATAACGTGATGCCTTGTCGTACTAACATATAAATACACTGACACATTGATGCATCAATTCCTGGATACATGATGCAATCTTGCTTTGATGCATTAATACATTTTGATACATTGATATGTGATAGACTCTTATATTTATTTATTGATACATTAGTTTATTAATGCGTTGATTCACTGAACGTTTATGCATAAATGCACACGATGACATATTATTTGATTGATTGACTGCTAGGTCCCTGGTTCTGTTCATAACAATGGAATTCTGTTTACTGGATTCACAACCAAGTTTACCAACGCTCAGATTTTTGAGAGGTAGCAATAGTATATAGTATATAATATATATAATGTGTGGGCCGTCTTCATTACAGTAGAAGAAGCAGGCATGAAAAGAACTGTAAAAGTATTTTTATTTGACCTTCCATTGATAGACATGGCATGTCCGATTCACAAGAGCGAACTTTCAACCTTTTTCTGATCAACGAAGAAGATATTCTTGTTTATCTAACTTGTTTATCTCATGCCGTAGTTTGATACAAAAAAGTCTAATTTCTTTCCTGTGTTTATGAAGCCTACACCTCCATAAATGGTGGATTACTTAGAATTATGTCTTATAGTCCATTTTAACGTTTTTGAAACCTTAGTATTAGGTGACCTGACAACAATACCTTCTAAAAATTAATCAAAGATGTAAGTCCTAAATTGTTTTTTTTAATAAAGCAGTTGGGAAATTTAAGTAAAATTTTGAGAATAAAGTTTTAAAAAGTAGTAGGTGGGGGACTTCCTACTAAGTCAAATTTGTTCTACTACATAACGTTATATGAAGAAAAAGTTGTCACAAGTGGGATCTCATCATCACAAGTTCGCATATATTTCATAATTAACCATTGCACTTAAAAAATTGATTTATCCTGAACCAGTGCTTATAATCCAGATCCGTTGGATCCGCAAGAGTTTGGCTTCCTAGATCCAGATTCACAAAAATATGTGGATCAACGATTCCGGATCCAAGGGGCAAAATATCAACCAAAAACTGCAAAAAAAAAAATTACTCTCAACCCAAATCTGAACTGTTTAAAAATGAGAGATTATAAAAAAAAAATTCCTGATCTATGAATAGTTCAAGTTTTAGCACAAAAGAAGAAGAAAATAATCTGGCAATTCTGCTTTGTTAAAAAAAAATTCAGTAAAGCTTAAAGAAATGGTTAATCTGGATCCAGATCCAGCTTTTTCCAGTGCGGATCCAGGATCCGGATCAGAATGAAAACTAAATGGATTCTGTTCCTGAGCACTGTATAAAGCATATTTTGTTTAATTAGATTGAAGTCTGAGATTGGATTGGAGAAGCCCAGTATAGTCAAGGGGGATTGGAAGAAGGAAGGAGATAACTGGAATTGTATTGGTTAGTTTTTTTTCCGAAGGTTGTATAATAAGGTTAGATGGTAGATACTCTGGATGCGCTCCAACGTAGCTAAAGACGACCTTTATAGCAACGAGTCTAGTCTAAATCCTCGTCCATATGACGTCACTGCTTGTTTTAAAAATAATAAATTTTGCGGCTCAATGAATATAAACGTTCTCAAAAATTGAAAACTTGATTTAGAATTTAATTTGTTAATGCGATGATTGTTAGTTAAGTATCAGTGACGTCATATAAGGATTTAGCGTCTTCATTGCTATAAAGACGACATTTGCCTACATTGGAGCACATTTAGAGTATCTAACCTGACATACAACCTTGTATTTTTCTGAGTCAGGGGTGTATATTTTCTTGGCAATTATTGTACTTATACACCCTTGTTTTCTCTTTTAATACTTTTAAATGATAATTTACCACCTCTTTTTTATCTTAAAATAATCAATTTTACGCAGATTTTTATTTTATTTTTTATGGTGTGTCAGTTTTAGATACCAATCACACGGATTGTTCTGGTTCGTTTATACAGTACACTCATTCAAGGGATTGATCTGGTTCGTTTATACAGTACACTCATTCAAGGGATTGATCTGGTTCGTTTATACAGTACACCAATTCAAGGGATTGTTCTGGTTTGTTTATACAGTACACTAATTCAAGAGATTGATCTGGTTCGTTTATACAGTACACCAATCACACGGATTGTTCTGGTTCGTTTATACAGTACACCAATCACACAGATTGTTCTGGTTCGTTTATACAGTACACTCATTCAAGGGATTGATCTGGTTCGTTTATACAGTACACCAATCACACGGATTGTTCTGGTTCGTTTATACAGTACACTAATTCAAGGGATTGATCTGGTTCGTTTATACAGTACACTATAATTCAAGGGATTGATCTGGTTAGTTTATACAGTACACTAATTCAAGGGATTGTTCTGGTTTGTTTATACAGTACACTAATTCAAGGGATTGACTGTTTATTTTATAAACCAATTAAAGGCAATGTTATTTTTTAAGAAGATTCAAATGTACTTGATTTAGGTAATTTAGTACAGGCTATTTCTTCCTGTATTCTGGTAAACGTTTTCTTTACAAAAGTGGAAAGAATAATTAGTAGCTTCATTCCTTTAGTATTATTGGATTTGGGAGTAGAGGAGATAAACAGGTATGCTGACAGGTGGACAAACCTTCGTGTCATCATGGGAGAACATGCAATAAAGGTAATAACAAATATTTAATTTGTCTTTCTTCATTTTTAAACATTTTCTCGAAAATTATTCCCTTTTGATAAAATTATAATCTAAAACAAACTTTCTCTGTTATTTTTTATCTTTCCAAGAAATCACATAGTCATGAGTGTTTTTCATTTTTTCGAAAGTTGTTTTTGACTTACTAAATATCAAATATAAGAGCTTTCTTTTCTACTTAAGACTTTTAAATCATTATTGCAAATTGCGAGATTTGATTTTGTCGAAATTTTTATAATTACAATAATTAGGCTGAGTTCTATGCAAAGCCACCCCCTGCCCCTAAGAAGAAGGCCCCCAGGAAGACCACGAAAAGGACGAGGGGGGACTCGGAGTCCACCGGGACTAACGGTGTCAAGAAGATGAAGAACATTGAGAAATATTTAGATCATTAATACTAGATTTGAAACCTGAGTTCTTGCAATCATGTTCAGTGTTCACATTAGTATAAAATCAACATTTTGTTATGTATTATTGTGTATTTTCTCTCTTTTCTAAGATACTGTGTTGTATTTTTTTGACCGGGGGGGGGGTTATTCATAGGTGCAATCAATTTATTTAGAAGAGGGGGGGATTCAAATGAAAATGTATTTGTAACGGCGCGACACAGTGAATCTCTATGTGGTAGCGGCTTGGCGCTAGTGCTTGGGAGGCGCCTAGTTCCGCCTCTGTATTGCATATTGCATTAAGGTGCACACATCAATTTAACTTGTACATTAAACAATCCTAATAAATTACTGAACATTTTGCAACGCTATTTTAAATTGTTTCAATTTAAATCAACTCTTGATTTTAAACTGAACAGATCTTGAATTGTAAAGCTTTCCATTGGTTCTAATTCTTCTGCGGGTAACTGATACATTTAGCTTTAAGCATTTTAATTGTTTTTGTCTTTACAGTCATGCTCATAGATAATTGTAATTTGAATAACAAAAATAGTACTTTTCATCATTTATGTTATCGTTAAATGCAATTTTTTTTTTGAAAATATGAAAAAATGTAGTTCTTTCTCTGAAATAAATTGGTTGTCTAAACGTATTAATGTATTTATTAAATAACTAACATATGGAATTTAGATATCATATGGAATTTAGATAACAAATGCGCGAATATAAAGTTACGTATGTTATTAAAGGGACTGTAAGTGTTATATCAAGTGACCCTCTATGCAAAGCTGGCAATTCCCGATTTACAACGGTATCCTTATAAACATTGTCTGGTCAAAAACATTTTTCGAGTTAAAAAAACGATTTTAGTTTCCCCACTTTTGATCAGAGTATGGTTTCAAGGGTACCGTTGTAAATCGGGCCATCTTTGCATGGATGGTTATTGTTCACTTTAAATTTCGCTCACAGTCTCTTTAGGCACTGCAGTAATGGTCCTCCTTGCAAGGATCTTTATTGAAGTTTAAGGGACCGAATCTAAACTTTTGAGTCGCGGCTGAATTATGGTTGGTTCCACTGAAAACTGTATTCAGTTTTTCAAGATTTAAGCCGGTGCTCTATTGACATCGGTTTTTGGCAGATTTAAACCGCGGCTCAAATTCCTGAAATTCGGACACTGATCAACTTGCAAAGAATAACTCTTCATCGTCAATAAATGAAAAAACATTTCAACTTGTTCCCGGACAACCATACTCAGGTCTTACAGGCTCGAGCTCAGTCAGATCAATCGGGAGGTCTCTAAACGTAGTAGTTGAACTACGTAGAATAAGTTGAACCAGTTCCTCAGCTACCCCCTGGTCGGCGCACTATAGAAATAGTTAAACTAAGGCTAAATGATCCGATTACAGGGTTACCCGCAAAAGATGAATGACGACCTAAAGCTCTTAAAACCTAACAATTTCAGGGTTGAATTTGGACTCTTTTCTGAGATACTAAGGACTAGGCTTTAAGGGCGCTTCGCGCCCATCTTCTTTTTCTTATAATTGTTGGTTTAACTGTGAGCATCTTTTCTATTAATTCAATTTATTTTAATTTGCGGATTTCATAATAATTTTAATTTTAGATAATGTAAAATAAAACTATTCTAAAATTACGTATTTCAAGTCTGAATGGCCATAAACCTACCATGGGGCCACGTGAGGTACCACACAAAATTTTGGCCTGATCGGTTCAGCCGTTTTGATATTTATTGGATACAAACAGACAGATAGACAAGCTGAATTTAAATATAGAAGTTGGCAAAGAAATGAACCAGATTTGCAGCTGTGGGAACCGTGAATTTTTCAAAAAAGGATTAAATAAATTCTTTAAAATCGTCTCTTAAGTCTCATCCTTTGTGATTATCCCTGTACTTAGCACTATTTATTAAATCTGATTTAAACATTCACGTATTTTGGTTTTAGATGCAGCAATCTGAAGGGGTTTCAATTTTATTAGATTTTTAATAATTATTCTGCTAAATTGTTTATTTACAATGTTGAAGTAATTCTAAAATAGCTCACAACTTTTTTGTGACTAAATCTACAGATCTTAATCCTAAAATTTTGAAATGCCCTTGAAATAGATGCAGAAATATGTGTAACATCTTGACAAAAAAAAATACTATTTTGTTTACCCTTTTATGGCATTTTTTCAAGCCTCGGTAGCACCCAAACCATTAAAACTACCTGTCTAATTTTTTTTAAATAACTGGCTTTAAAAGATTAAACAATGAACATGCATTTAAACCCTATACCTAAATCCATACCCCCCGGTATACAGACGGTTATATCAATACAGTGAAGACGACTATCGATTTCAATTTTGAAGAGTATTGATACACATAAACATAGAAGTCAAGAGAAGCTAGCAATAAATAAACTTTTCTTTGATTATATGTAAACTTGTAATTGGGTAAAGGCTTATAAACAATCAAAACTTCAATAAAAAGTCGTCTTCATTGTATTGATATAATCGCCTACCACTAAAGATTAAGACCCCCAGCCTTAATAGGGTTATTAACTGATTTCAACATTTGCTTACCCAAGAACTTCTTACCGGGCAAGAAAGCCTTTATAATCTAAACACGAAAGCAACGCAAGTTAATTTTTTTCATATTAGTTCTCTAATAGAAGAAAAAGATTCATTTCAATTTCTTAAAAAACTTTGACAATCTTTTCTATAATAAAGCTAGCTCATATACGTATGTTTGCTATAGCTTGCCAAACGGCTGGACCGAATTGGCAGAATATTTTTGAGGTACATGCGTGGTAACATGTGCTAAAAAATGATTTTTTCTTAAATTTTTCTTTTCCCCTAAGTGTTTTTGAATTCCACGGGCAACGCCGAAACTACATAAGAAAAGGAATAATACAGTTTCTATATCGTTAAAGATCTTAAATTGAGTTTATTTGAATCACTCTAATCTGTTATCTGATACAAGAAGAAGAACACAAGGATGTGTATGGTCCAGGTGGGGGA
>NW_019396656.1:0-20931 GCF_000591075.1 Eurytemora carolleeae | reverse complement strand
GTTGGAATCGAGAAAATGAGAATATTCAAAAGATACTGTCAGCATAGTTTCAAGTAAATATCCACAACGTACACTAAACCATTTTCTCAGCTAAAATTATTGAGACACCTTTTTTCTATTTATATAAAGGAATTGAGTCTTTGCCGGGCCACAAACTCAGATGTTCTAATCCTCATATCTTTGCAACCTTTGGTATTTTAAACTTAGACTATTCAATCCTTAGTTTAAATTTGAATTCTATGACATTGGGGTGCAAAATTAGAAGAATTAGAAATTAGGTTATGTGAAAACTGGAAAGACTCAATTTCTTTCTGATTTCCCAAACCTGTTTTACTATCTATAGAATCGCTAATTTATGCAGCAGATCACGGAAGAAAATTTTATAATTCTCTTTTCAAGAAAGGAAAAGACGATATTTGTGAATCGGTCATATTGCTACCCCTTAAATGGAGGCCGAGGGTACCTTAAAATTGGATCGACAGATCCTGTAACATTAATATTGCATGCGAAAGCAAGGTCAAGAATAATGAAATAATAATAAATCCCAATCTACTGGTCTAAATCTTAAAATTAGATCGACAGATCCTGTAACATGAATATTGCATGCGAAAGCAAGGTCAAGAATAATGAAATAATAATAAATCCCAATCTACTGGTCTAAACCTTAAAATTAGATCTACAGATCCTGTAACATTAATATTGCATGCGAAAACAAGGTCAAGAATAATGAAATAATAATAAATCCCAGTCTACTGGTCTAAATCTTAAAATTAGATCGACAGATCCTGCAACATGAATATTGCATGCGAAATTGATCTAAATCTTTTTAATAAAGTTGAAATTAATTATATTTAAAAAAGAATATTGTAAAATCTAATTGAAAGGACAGACGGAGAAAAGTAATTTAAATATAATTTACTCAAATTATTAAGCTTTTGACCTTGGTATTAATTATTTTTTTTAAACTTTTACTTTTTTTTTCTGATTATAACTAGATAATTAGAACTCATAGATGAAATATTATAATTGCACCCAGAGTTAGAAAACTAAAGCCGTAATTTCTGAGGTGACCCACTATTTCCAATGCACAACGATACCCTTAAAAACCTTTGTCTGATCGAGGAATAATAGTATTTAAAAAATACAAATAAATCTTCATTTAACATGTGGTATTGGGTTCCAAAGCTAAGGCTTTCTAACTTGATTACCAGGACTTCTAGTTCTAGGGGGNATTTTTATGGATAAATTTCAAAGATTTATCTACTATTCATATATTATCATGATTCTGGGCCAATTACTTTACATATACTAGTGTGTCTTAAATTTAAATTAATTAAGTAATTTATTTCAAGGATTTAAACCAAGCTTAAAAGTTATAACTTAAATTAAAGTTTGCTTAAGTCTTGGTTTATTACTTTACATGAATTATGTTCACATTATTAATATGAGTGTATAATTATAAGACTAGCCAGTTAGTAGCTCAAGCTAGGTCGGCCTTTCGACAACTTGCTTAGTCCCTTTTTCTGGAAGTAATTACTTACTTTTATTTTTTAAGCTTTAATAATGAATATACAGAAATGGGCAAGATACCTTCGAAAAAATAGATGTGTAAACTGTGGGGAGAATGAACGTTTTAGAGGGGTAGAGAGGAGGTAGAGAGGAGGTAGAGAGGAGGTAGAGAGGAGGTAGAGAGGGGGTAGAGAGGGGGTAGAGAGGGGGTAGAGAGGAGGTAGAGAGGGGGTAGAGAGGGGGTAGAGAGGGGGTAAAGAGGGGGTAGAAAGGGTGTAGAGAAGGGGTAGAGATATATAATATCAATGTACGTCTATTATCTACCAAAACATAGAATAGAAAAATTTCACCTATTTTCATTCTGAATTTATCACTAAATTTTTGATGAACAAACACACATATTTAGTAATATTTATACGTTAGTGATAAAATCTCTCTTTAAGGTTGAGAACTGTGGTGAGGATGCTAATGCATCCATGGAAAATATATCAATGCATGATTCTCATCTTCTTTCTTACACCTTTAATTGACGGGCAAAGGTTTATAATAATAATTTTTTCAAATATATGGTTAAGAAGATAAGAATCCAAAATTTCCCGGATTATTTTGGTTTTAATGGGGAATTTTTCAAACTTTGTTAATAAACTATGGATTATGTGAGGAAAAAAACAGTCCTAATCGGCCTTCAGCAGTTTGGACGTTGATTCGACACAAACAAAGAAACAGACACACAAATCAGATTTTTATTAAAGATAATTTTAGAAAAACTGTTACTACATTTAAAAAAAAATCCTGATTCATGATTTCTCACTTTACTACTTAATATGATTTAAGGCAACTCGGGCAAGGTATGATCTGACAAACAGAAAAACAGACAAACATGGCTACTAGTTTATGTATATCGATAATTAATTAGATCTTTAAAAACGGATATTTAAAACTTACACTTTTGATACAACAGAATTCATGGTTTGAAATATTAAAGGATTTAGGTTGCAAAAATGTACAGATTATACAATTAATAAGGGTTTGAGGAAAGTAATCAATAATCATTAGTTTCCTTTTAATAAACAGTTTTGATATTTTTGACATTTATGTTGTTTTCTTAGGTTATTTTCAAAGCGAGGAAAAATCTCCCAAAAAACCTGGGATCAGTCAATTCAGACGCAGGAACAATTAAATAAAGAACTTGGAAACATTAATAGAATTGTTTTACAGGGTTGACCTCATAGGACCAGACTTCACAGACGACTGTACAGAATGTTTTCAGAACTTAGAATTCTCTGCAGGGATAACTTTGTTTGATTCTCAAATATAAAAGTGTCCACAGTGGATATCAAGATCAAGAGTATTCATACAAAAATTATAATCTTTTTTTTTGTTCTCACATTTATGGCTTTAAACTTGTTACTTTGCTAAATCATTTAAAATACCATTGAATGCTATGTACAATTTCAGGGTTACCCGCAAACGATGAGAAATATCTAGACAAAATGAAAACTACTTTTACGACTTTGTGTCCTTGTAGCTCCTTTGATTTTTATTTTAAGCTTGAGCACGAGAAAAGCAAAGTACCTGTTCAAACTTTTTTTTCTACGCTGTGTAGTTTTAAATTTAGCTTTAAGGTAGTTGGAACTAGAGTAGCCCTAGATTCTTTATTTATCACAAGTAGTACAAAACTTCTTTATTTTCAACAGCCCGTTAATAACAGTATTGTTGACGGAAAACAGCAACACGCTAGACAAATCAGGATAATAGGCCAGTTAGGATTCTGGTGGGGGATGTTTATTTTCCCCGGACAATTCTTTCCCTTTGCGGGCTGAAAATTTGGTTTGGCTGTCTCCGACAGGAGATTCAAGTTGAAGACGACATTTAACAGAGGTCTTAAATTAATGGTTAACAAGTATATATGAATAAAAAAATTTATGATTGCTGGGTTACATTTTATTTATTGTATATTGAAGACCGACGAGCCTAATGCACTCGAATGTGGTGTAAGATGCAGAATGATGGCGGAAGGATGCAATGCATATACATATGATGCTGATACAAATTCCTGCTCTTCTGCTAAGGTAAGATGCAGAATTATGGCGGAAGGATGCAATGCATATACAAATGATGCTGATACAAACTCCTGCTCTGCTGCTAAGTTAAGATGCAGTATAAAGGATGCAATGCATATACATATGATGCTGATACAAACTCCTGCTCTGCTGCTAAGGTAAGATGCAGTGTAAAAGATGCAATGCATATACATAGGATGCTGATACAAACTTCTGCTCTGCTGCTAAGGTAAGATACAGAATGAAGAATAAAAGATGCTATGCATATACATATGATGCTGATACAAACTCCTGCTCTGCTGCTAAGGTAAGATGCAGAATGAAGAATAAAAGATGCAATGCATATACATATGATGCTGATACAAACTCCTGCTCTGCTGCTAAGGTAAGATGCAGAATAAAGTATGCAATGCAAATACATATGATGCTAATTACATCTGGAGATCTGGAGATTTCTGTTAAGAGAGTAACAACAGTTTTCTTGGTTAGTTTATGGGGAAAATGTCAAGGTTCATGTGACCTTAAAATATTGTAAATTTCAATCCAGTATTAATGTAATAAATACCAATTATAATGTTAAGGGCTTTGAGAGTAACATTGTATCTTTAAGAAATACTCTGTCTTTAGTAAGGCTTAACCTGGTAATTGAGCTTTAAATATTTAAACTCTTACAAAACATTTCTGTGTATTTAAGGTATTTCATTGTCTGAACCTTTAACATTTCAGCCTCTATGGACGAATAGTAGATAAAACTAGATTTATCCATCAAAATGTGCTTCAATTTTATCATTTGAGGTTTAAATCCTATAAATCATTGTTTATATGGTTAATTTGTTAATTCTACATTGATAAATTTATCATATGATGATAATGTTAAATCAGAAAACTTAAAAAGTTTCGGGTTTCCTAATAATCTCACGAAAACGTTTGAGTCAAACGTCTTTTTTCAGTCCAAACTACACAACAGAGTTTAAACGGAATTTTCTTAAACAGGGCTCGACAGGGATTTCTAGAAATTATGAAAGTAAACAAAATTCAAAAATAACCGTTGTGAATCAGACATGCCATGTTTTTTGTTTTTTTTTAATTGTATAGGGTCACTTGAAAAAACATCTAAATGTTCTAAGGTTGAGCTGCCCGGCCTAGTGTATATTGCCAAGGAAGAAGTAATATCTGTATTTATGGAACCTGAACTTTACAACCAGATGGTGAGTACCAGACATGTTTTCAGGGCTTTTAGGGCTTAGCAATGGTTCCGTGGAATCTTTGGTTTTCAGTTTTTTGCCTAAAAGGATGCTGAGAAACCACCCCACCCCCCCCCCAAAAAAAAAGTATTTTTTTATTTAACAAATGGGGTTTCCTTATGTGTATATTTTAATCTGACAGAAATATTAAATATGAAACATTCTATTGTTTAATCAGAAATTGGAATATTGACCAATTTCTTGGTAATCCACAATTTGGAAATTCCAATAAGATTGCGGTGTTGACTTTTTGAATTGGGAACTACTAAGATTGTTTTTACGAAAGTCTTAAAAGGAGTGTTCGCTAAGAGTTAAAGGGGGTCTGGATGATATCGAATTGAATTCGATATTGATCACTACTAATTTTACTTCTGTCTGTTGCGTGCATAAGGAGAAAAAGGTTAAAAACGACTTATACCGAAGAACGTTCGGACCAATGCAAATTCACAGAGATATGGTATTCCATTTAAATCATGAATAATTAAATTAAATTTAAAATGAATCATTTAGATGTTACAACAGATAATGTTTAATTCAAAACTTTTGCAACCACTGTCTTTAATTCCCATATTGTTTGGGACACCCTGTATGGTGTAATATATGGTAGATAATTCATTCAAACTTATATTTTCAGAATAACCTCCCTACAAGTACAAGTAATGCTACAACAGCTACCAATACTACTGATGCAACAGTAAGTTTTGTACATCGATTCTCAGAGAAATTCTGACTTTGTTCTTTTTTCTCTCTGAAAATTAATGCTCTTTTCGGCGCTAAGAATTTTCTCTCAATGTAATCATGCTTCAAGTAACTTTTGGTAAGTGAAAACCTTCCTTAACTTTCTTGACCACAGCGCTTGGCCCCTCCTTGAATTTTGTAAAAATGATGTAAAGCAAAATTGACCTTTTTTCGGTGTCCATAGCAAAAGTTACGCTGCAAAAAAACGCCGTACGGGCACGCCTTAATTTTCTCTTTGTATTTTTGAACATTTTCATGATTTTTCAAACGAAAAATAAAATAAAAATAGTTGAATTAAATGCAACTCAATGAAAGAATTGATACGTTAATGTATTTTTTTTAGGAAACAACCGGTATCTTCTTCATTGGAGATGGTAACTAATATTTTTATATCTTGTTAATCAATGCCTGGAAAGATATAAAAATTACAGCTCAATCTGATTATTATGATCAACAGTTCTCCAGCGAACGAAAACCTTTCGTATTTCGATAATATTTTCGCTAAAATTTTCGCTTTTTTTGTTGCAAAAAATGGAAAATTTTCGCTTACGATTTCCTTATTCCGCTGGAATCCCTAATTAAAACCCTTCCTGCAATATTAACTACTAGATTTCACCTTCAGAAGTACAATAAAAAATACAAAAAAAGTTTTACCCACATGTATCCTGGTCAGCGTTCATTCTGCACATCCAATATTATAAAATAAATACAACTCCCAAAAACATTAAAAAAACATTTTTTTACAACAAGTGTTTTGGGCGTAAGAAAGAAAAAGTTATAAATGTGACATTTTTTTAACTTCTCAATAATTTGGCCCAATTTAAACAATTTAATTAAAATTGCGTATCAAATATTTCCAGGAAAAATTATAAAAAACTAATCTTATATATGTGAAATAAATTCTTTTTCTTTTAAAGAAAAAAACATGAAACTAAAAATTATTTAGGAACAAGCTCTGATCAGATTTATGGATGCAAAGCTAAATTACCCGTAACTGTGGGACTGTTCTCACGAGGAGGTAAAAATTAATGGATTTTATCTCAAAGGAACAGAGTTTTTGGCACAGACTCAAATTGTCTAATCCCTATATCTTTACAATCTGATGATGTAAACCTTTGATATTTCAAACTTAGATTATTTGGTCAAACAGAAATCATAATTTGAAATATCAAAGGTCTACGGCATCGGGTTGCAAAGATAAAGAGATTAAAACAGTACAGTTTGTGACAAAAATTCAGTTTTTTTTCAAGACTTTTATTTCTGGTTTACAGAGACTGTCGGTGTATATTCAATTGACCCTCTATTTTAATCAAAAGATGGACATGCAGGCATGCAGGCATGCATGATTCACAATTTTCCTTTAAAACTCTTATCTAAGTAACAGTGGGAAAGGTATTGTCCATTTTCTGTCTTGAAACGTGTTAAACTGTCACATTTATTTTCGGTAGCACTAATCCTTAAATGTCTTGAGCAAAGAAACTTCAATTGGTATTCATTTTTGTTAAAAAAGGATATCTTAGTCATCCATGACAAGGTATTATTGTAAATAGATAAATAATCCCTTGAAATTACAGCTACAGTCCCTTTAACGGGGAATTTACTGTTTTTTTCTATTATTATTGTTCATGACTTTTTTGCACTAAAGAACCTGTCAAATCATTCGTTGGGATGTTTAGAAAGATGAAAATTTCCCTGTATGATAATTGAAGGACTGCAGTATGGTTTTGGTGAATTATATTGACGTACTAAGCCTAGGGGTGTCAGAAATGATTTTTTTTGCATTTTTTTGAAAACGTCCAATAAATCTAAAAAAGTTTAATTTTGATAAAACATTTTGTTCTGGATGATAACAAATATCTATCTAAAACTTTCTTAAACCGGCATATTTTTTCTATATTCATTTAGTTATGAGTTTGAGTTAAAATAAGTATTAATAAATATTGCTTTATATCGAGTAGATATCCTTATACATATCGATGTGAAACCTTTCAGAAAGTAGGAAAGATTCTGCAGAAAAAAGTTGCCAAACCAAACAGAATTTTTATTTTGAACAAAAATATTTAGNCTTTTAACAATAATTTTAGATTTTCTATAAAATGATATTCCAGGGCCCAACAGGTTATATAGCATAAATATGTGAAGTACACCTGCAGTATGGAAACAGTACAGCAAAATGGCCGTATTACACTTTTTTCCAGTAAATTCCTCTCTGTATATTTTATTCTTTATGCTTTCAACCCACTTAAGTTTTAAACCAGGCTAAAAACCTTCCCGCTGTTCTATTGAGGTCCATGTTAAAATATTGAGGCAAATCGGTTCAGGGGAAAATGTTTTAATTGGTAAATAAAAACAGACAGACAGCAAAAAATAAATGGCTACATAGATAATACTTTATAATATAATGTTGTGCAGTGCCAGTGTTCATTAATGAATCATAAATTAGAATTCAAGATTTAAGATACATTTATGTGTTCATCATTTAATTTATTAATAGTACTTTATTTATCTGATGTATGCAGGAGTTACAGTTTTAAATGGAAACACCTACATCTACAATTCTGCTGATAACAAGTGATTATAATTTAATCTTAGAAAGTTCTCTTTTCAGTTTTCTACAATTATAAGTTCATAAATGTTGTTTTTAAAACCGCCTTTTTTGTACATACTAAAATTCAGAGATTTTTCTATAAGCAATGATTGATTTCCAATTATTTCAAAAATTAACAACTTTCTTTAGCGAAATATTTCAATTATAATCAGCCATGTCATGTGAGATACCAGAAAACTTTAGTTCGATTGGTTTACCCGTTTGGACGTTTTTTGGATTCAAGTTTTGACCTGCCAGTTAAAAGATTTGTTGTTCAGATGTTACTCTGGTAGTCTTGAAACTTCAGAAGCCTGGGCGGAGACAACTGATTGCTTATCTTTGAACAGATTAAGGCCGACTATGACTGCATTGGGAAACTTTATTCTGGTCTTGGGTGGCCGTTTAAATAATCTAGTCTAGTAAGTTTTCATCAAATGATAAAAACTATAATGATTATGAATATACATTTTTATATATGTATTGCCATTGCTGGAAAATTGTAATCATTAGTGAAAACTTTTTGAGTAAACACCCATGACCCAGCCGACCCACCTACCCAGTACCCATATTTAAAGTGCCTTGACGGTTCATGACATGATTCACTTTGGTAGTGTTATTATTCCAATCTTTTTAAAACCCCTTTCTTTTTAAGAGGGTGTCCCAATAAACATGGGAATTAAGAGACAACTGAAAAATTATCTTTTATTTTCGATATTTAATAAATGAAAAAGAGTGTTTCAAATGAAGACTGACCATCTTCTGAGCTTTTGAAAATGTGGTCTGCCTTCTTTTTAGCTTCAAAATTATTAACTTTTTTAACTGGTATGTTAAGAAATTGTGTTTACTTAATATTGCCACGCGGAACAAACAGTTTAAAAGTCGTCACTTAATTCCCATGTTTATTGGGACACCCTGTAATAGTTATGAAGAGATTGAACGGTATGATGAAAAGAACGGCTGGACAACTCTAACCAACAAACTTACTAGTGGAAGATACCTCCAATGTTCTGTAGCAATAAGGTAATTTTTACATTTGTGAAACATTTTTAAGAATAGAATTATACCAATTTATGTAACAGCTTGAACTATCTTCTTTATAATCTTTATACTGTAGGTACTTAATGTTTTTAGACAAAAAGTGCAAAAAGGGTGATAAAAAATGTTATGTCCATTTATTCCCCCCCCCCCCATAATTCTTCAAAATATATACCCCTCAATTCTTTAATTTAGCAAAACTGAAATGATAGTACTTGGAGGATTTAATGGAGCATTTATGTCTACAGTGGAGAACTATGATGTTGATGGACAATTGGTTGATACACTGCCAAGCATGAATCAAGCAAGGTGAACAATTTATTCAACTGCATGTTAGGATATTTTGGCGATTATTTCTTTATTCAAGTTAAATGTGTATGTTGCTTATTAATGGGTTCGTCTTAGACCAGAAGGGTTGGTGGTAACTTTTCAAAATGAAACCCTTCATAAAAATGCAAACAATAAGGCATAAAAAAGCAAAATAATATTATTATTATCTATTATATCCATTAGCTTGGGATATCTTTTGCGAAGAACAGTTATAGATCATTTACATTCCAAGTTTTTTTATTTTGAATATTCCTGCAATAAGCAATTTCCTTGCTTCCATTTTTCATTCAAAACCAATTTTTAAAAGTTGGATTTTAACAATTAAAATTTATAAACTATTAATAAAAAAATACAACAGTTATATTTGTAAACCCTGTTTACACACATGTCGATACAAAAATCAAATTTTAAAAGTTGTTTAGATCTGGTTGTGGATGTACTTTTTATAATGAAGAACTTTATGCAGCAGGAGGGAGCTTTACCGCTACGTAAGAACACATTTTTTCAATTTCTATAATTGTAACAATTAAAAATATCAATCCATTCTAACTCTTAGAACTCTGTCTGATGTGGAGGTTTTCAACATGAAGAAAAAGTCATGGAAAACAATCAGCAAGATGAATACCGCAAGATATTTCCTCAGTCTCCACGTGTACCAGGATCAGCTGATGGCATTTGGAGGAAATGGAGATGGTACTAAAACAATTGAAATATACAGAAACCAAACATGGGAAAACTCTCAAAATTCTCTTGAGGACGATTTTGATTTTGGAGTTTCAGTTGAAATAAAATGTCCAGCCTGAAATTGAGTTTCAACGAACTTAAACATTTTAATACTCTCTAATTTTCTCCAAAACTTAACTCTCTTGTAATGAGGAATTTGAAGGCTAGTCATAAATATCTTATTGAACCACTTCACTGTCCCAGTCCTCTCACCATGCTCTGCAAGTTTAATCTATTCATTGACTTCTTCATAGGAAAAATATTAATGGCTAATGTATTTTAGATTAAATAGAATTGACAAAGAAATTAAAAAAATTTCAAGATATTTAGAGAAATAGACATGAAAGAGAAATGGAGGATTTCATATATCAATAAGATAGTTTTGACCAAGCTTAGTTTGGTAATATTATTATTTTTCTCTGCTAAACTTATTGTACCAATTTATTGCGTTTTGCACATTAAACTCCTATTTCCTGTATTTATTTATTTATTTATTTATTTATTACACGTGTTTACCTTAACCATTTATCTAAAGAATCTAAATTGTGTATGTTTGAGAAATAAATATATTAGATTGCAACTGAAAATCATATTTTTAAGTGTTAAATCAGAGGAAATTCGTAGTATAAACTAAATTTTGTGACTTGCTAAAATGTTGATTGAAAATAAAATGTCGTCTTACTTCAGAAACAACGGAGAAATTATCATATAATCAAACACTTGAAACACGAAGTTATCTTGTATGATGAATACTATTACAATAAGTAAATAGTAACTAGGACTAAGTCCTAGAGGTGGGCAGAACAATACATCCCGATCAACACTATGTTATGGTCGACAGCTCTCGGCTCGTCATGGCTCACAACTCTGGCTCATCAAAATCCAAAACCCAAAATCATAAATTGTTCTTAGGGATGTTAACGTTTTCTTTTTTTTGAAAAACGATCGTTTCGTTATAAAAAAGGCGACAAAAAATCAAAAACGAAAGATCGTTTTTTAAAAAGTTCGTTTTTTAAAATTGTCGTTTTTATAAAACTCGTCGTTTCGTTAACGAAAATGATTGAAAAACGAAGCAAAAAACGATCGTTTAACGATCGTTTTCAAAAACGATTAACAACCCTACTTGTTCATTCCTCTCTAAAACTTTCCTAATATGATCATCCTTGGTTTTAAGTGTCCATACTTCATATGGAATATATAATCTAAGAAAAAAATAAAAATATAAAATATTTAAATTTCTTTTTTTTAACAAAAAACAATAAATAAACAATTTTGAAAAATTAAATTATAAATGAGCCAGGTGCTTTGCCATGAAACACCTGAACACTCAATCAAGTGTTCGATTGTTTCCAGATGGGTAAAAAATGCATCATGAGTGTTTGAAACAGATCCACCTTTACAAATTGCGTTAGTTTAAAGATAATGAAATTTTATCAGTTTTTAAATAGCCCAGAATCAACATTTTCAAAATTCAAACATTGATTTTATATTTCAACTAAAAGATGACTTAATTTTAACAGTTTTGAAAATTCACACCACTAATAAATTATATTAAAAATAAGAATTTGAACCTTTCATTGATTTTTAAATTCACCTTGTAGAAGAAAGAGCAAATTTAGGTTTAAAAATACCGATGTGAGTCAGGCATCCTTTTTTTAATGCTGGCATGGTCACAATTAAAATTAAAACGACAGTCCAATTTAGACGCATGCGGCTTATTCGCGTAGTCAAAGGTGATTCATGACTTTGTGTCCACTTATAATACATTTGACATATTAATGTTTTACAAAGGTTAACTTGTAATGGTCTTCAGATATCTTGCTTTTGGATTACACTTGCATAACGAACATAACCTCCCTTACAAATACGTTAAGGTGTGTTTTTATATTGTTTGCTTCAATGGCAACATACTAGGATTTAAAACAGATATGATTGGTTTTAAATTAAATCTTTAGAAAACTTTCTACAGTTGCATAATGTTCACATTCATAACAAGGGTAAACCGCAGCAAGTTGATGGGAGGACTTCATCTAACTTGACCTTTGTTCGATTCCCCAGAGTCCCACACTTTGACCTTGCAAGGCTATCTTCCTCCTTCATGTTTACTTTCGTCGTGTCTCTTCAAATCACTTGCATCAAGTTGCAGCATGTTCACAATAAAGACAGGGATATCTCACTCCTTCATGTTTCCTTTCGACGTGTCTCTTCAAATCACTTGCTCTATTAGCAGCATATTCACAATAAAGACAGGGATATCTCACTCCTTCATGTTTACTTTCGACGTGTCTCTTCAAATCACTTGCTCTAGTTGCAGCATATTCACAATAAAGACAAGGGATATCTCACTCCTTCATGTTTCCTTTCGACGTGTCTCTTCAAATCACTTGCTCTAGTAGCAGCATATTCACAATAAAGACAGGGATATCTCACTCCTTCATGTTTACTTTCGACGTGTCTCTTCAAATCACTTGCTCTAGTTGCAGCATGATTCACAATAAAGACAGGGATATCTCACTCCTTCATGTTTACTTTCGACGTGTCTCTTCAAATCACTTGCTCTAGTTGCAGCATGTTCACAATAAAGACAGGGATATCTCCCTCCTTCATGTTTACTTTCGTCGTGTCTCTTCAAATCACTTGCATCAAGTTGCAGCATGTTCACAATAAAGACAGGAATATCTCACTCCTTCATGTTTCCTTTCGACGTGTCTCTTCAAATCACTTGCTCTAGTAGCAGCATATTCACAATAAAGACAGGAATATCTCACTCCTTCATGTTAACTTTCGACATGAATCTTCAGATTTTGTTTTTAAGACTTGCTGTAAATTTACATTCAGAACACGGATATCGCACACCTTTATGCATGAAACTTCAGATTCTTGGCTGTAGTTGCAGCAAATTCACACAAAGAGCAAGGATATCTCTCTCCTTCATGTTTATTTTCGACGTGTCTCTTCAAATCACTTGCTCTAGTTGCAGCATATTCATAATTAAGACAGGGATATCTCACTCCTTCATGTATACTTTCGACATGAACCATCAGCCTATTAGCTGTGCTTGTAGTATAATCACATTTAGAACAGGAATATATCACTCCATTACGTTTGCTTTCAACATGTATCTTTAAATATGTAGCTGTAGTTCCAGCAAACTCACATTCCGAGCAAGGATATCTAACTCCTTGATGTTTATTTTCGACATGAACCTTTAGATTGCTTGCTGTAGTTGCAGCATGCTCACAATAAGAACAAGGATATCTCACTCCTTCATGTTTACTTGCAACATGAATCTTCAGATCACCTGGTCTAGCAGCAGTGTACTGACATTCAGAGCATGAATACCTAACTCCTTCATGTTTTTTTTTATATGTACCTTCAGAGAACTGGCTGTTGTAGCGGTATAATCACATCCATAACATAGATGTTTATTACTTTCATGTTTTCTCTCAACTCGTCTTTTCAAAAGACAAGGTCTAGTTGCAACATCCTCACAATCATTCCAAGAATATCCCCTTTCTTGCCTCTTGGTTCTCTTTGGCTCTGATTGCAGAGGATCCAATTGTTGATTGATGTTTTCTCCTGAATAGTTAGAATAAAAATATTATATAACTTGAACAAAATTTAATTAGAGGTAGTTAAATTTTGAAAAGAAATTATTTAGGCGACCTTTGACTGGGATCCAGCCGACTAATTTCACTTTTCTTATAGTTCCAAAATTATTTGGAAATATTCCTGATCAAACCAAATCATAGTTTTGGAGTGCTCAACTTCTTCCATTTCAATCCTAAAGGGAATTCACTAAATAAAAAGGATATATATGGCCTTGCATCAAGAGGTTTTAAAAAGTCGAATAGTCGGAGCTGGAGCAAAATCTTAATCGAGAAAAAGTGCTTTTGGGTTTTTATTCTTCATTTCCCTTTATTTTTTTAGGGGGGGGGGGGGGTAAATAATTTTTCCATGATTCATGTCATAACCTGTAACAGAGTTGAGAAAGTAAGGGAATTCACTAAATAAAAAGGATATATATGGCCTTGCATCAAGAGGTTTTAAAAAGTCGAATAGTCGGAGCTGGAGCAAAATCTTAATCGAGAAAAAGTGCTTTTGGGTTTTTATTCTTCATTTCCCTTTATTTTTTTAGGGGGGGGGGGGGGTAAATAATTTTTCCATGATTCATGTCATAACCTGTAACAGAGTTGAGAAAGTAAGATATTTAATCCTGCTATGAATATGACCTAGGTCGACAAGAGGGGGTACAGGATCAACAGGTTAAAACTATGTTAATATTATAGAAGAAAACTCCAGGGAAAGAAACTCCCTTCAAGGCTCTTGTGGGCATTATATCATAACCTATACCAGCATCCAAATTATCACCCTATAGAAGTAATTATTTTTATTATTATTATTATTATTAAATGACAACTCGTCGTTCAGTGAAGTAAAGAACTTCATTCAGAGTATGCTTTATCAGAGGCGAAATCAGGCTCAGCTCAGCCCTCCCCCCCCCTGGATCAGTGAAATCTATGATTTACATGGGCGTTTTTGGGCCCCAACAGGTGCTAAGGCCCTCCTGAACAGAAACGAATGTACGCCCCTTTTATTTTCTTTTCTATGAAACTTATCATAAAATTTTACCTTTCATTCCAACAGGTTCCATCTTAATATTTTCTTCTTCGCCATCAACATATATAGTACATGTGTTCTCTAGAGTAGGGGGAGTAATTGGTTCCTCTTTGAAAACTATATTCTTTTCTTTCTGTTCATCAAACTCACATTCAGGACAAAGATATCTTCCTTTTGCAGGTCTATTCTTTGCATTATGTGCATCATATACTATATATGTATCATCTATAAATATCCTTTTACAGTAGAGTTTTATTTTTGGATAAATACTACTTTCTCGTCCTTAATATTCTCTGCCAATCTTTCTGAACAGGTTTTTTTTTGGTGATTATTAGGCAAAAAAACGATGGTCATATTTCATCCTTATAAATGTATCCGTGTATTAATTTTTCTTTTAAAGGTTTGTTCGGTTTGTCATTTGGATGTTAACAGTTAGGACTAATTTATGTAAACAGTGAATATCGAATTCAATGTTTAATCTCGTTTTTTTTGTTAACCTTTACTAATAAACCAGCATGGTAAATCCTACCCAGATAGAGGTGAAGGGGACTTTGATCATGGGACGAATAACTAAATTAAAGATATGGAAAGGTCTAGTATTTATAGATTCTCAAGTGCCGACAGAGGATATCAAGCTCAATCGATCAGGATTCTGAGCTTAAAACTTTAGAATAGTGGATATTGAGATTAATGCCTGATCCTCTCTTTGTCTTAATATCGAGACTAACCTAATCTTGTGCTTGTATCCAGAAAAGTGTATAAATCCAACCAATCAGAGGATATGAAGTAGATAAATTTAAAATTTTGCGCGCCATTTATGATCATATACAGAAACAGGAGGAACTCTCTAAATTAACAAAACCGGGTTTTTGATTTTTCTCTACTAAATCCAAAAAAGAACAGTTTAAGAAGAAATCAAAATTGTGTTTCATTGAATACTTAGATTAAGTAATCAGGATTAAGGATATCTCATTCTTAAGTTTTCATAAGTCTGAAAAAAGCCGCTACAAATCTGGAGAGTCACTTTAAATAAGTCAACACCGCCTTTAAAAACTCTGAGCGTACTTTCAGGTGACCATACATGCAATACCCGATTTAAAACGGTACCCTCGAAAGCTGTGAATTAAGATTTAAAATTTTCTTCCTGTTTAAATTCATTCCACTTTCGGTTTCTCTGTGAAAGTGACTTGGATATTTCTTGTGTATAATAAGAATTGAGAAGAAATTTACAGAAATAAACACCTTAAATCAGAAAAACGACGATATCTTCCACATTCTTCATCAGATTAAGGTTTCAAGTGTACCGTTGTAATTTGGACATTGCCATCATTGCATGGAGTTATACTTGAAATTACGCATATAGTCCCTTTAAGGCTGAAATGGAATTCTCTACTCTTCTTTTGTCTATTTCTAGCAGAAACCGGAAAATCAAGGACATTAAGTCAGAATATAATTTATTTCTATATTCGAATTCAACTCAAAATGCTTTTCAACGATCTATCACAGAGATTTTAATTTCTAAAATTTTAGATTTCTAACAATTCTTTTTCCAGAGTCTCAAAAAGATTAAGAGGGATTTTAATCTTTGAAACATAATACAGCTGAAATTATCAGGTTTGATTATTAATTAATCCGTAAAATTTTATTTTGATTGCTGGGATCAAAAAATAGTATGTTTAATACATATATTATTATAAATCTTTGCTATTGATTAAAAAATATTTGCTAAAAATTAAGATGCTATAACATCCCTTTAAAATAAACTTCTGACTCTGTTAACTTGGGTTTAGACCCAAACTGAAAACTAAAAAATACAAGTAAGTTCCCTGGAACAACTACTGGTGAATAAATATTTAAATCAAACATTTGTTTCAATATAGGATTTAGGATTCAGATCAATCAATTAATATTGCTAAAAAAATAATCAGCAAAAACATAAATACATTTTATATCTTTACAAATTGGAAAATGTCGGGTTTAAAGCCAAAGGCTAAAAATATCTAAAAGAAAACATAACATTTTTTAACGTTTTTAAAAACTTACTGATTTATGAAATTTGAAAAAAAATAAACATCTACAACTTTTGTTAACTGTACACTATACAGTTTGCGTGCAAAGTAATGTACACCGTACATGGTTGTACAATGTGAACACACAGCCGAACTTTTGAAAAACTCAATTTTGAAATTGTTGTCAATGAAATTATTGATATGAATATAAATATAAATACAACTTTTTTCGGACATGGATTAAATCCTGTTTTTAAACATTGAAATTCATCAATAAATGGTACTTTTTTCTTAATCAAACTGCCTGGTCACGTGATGCAGAGCCCAGTCACGTGATGCAGAGCCCGGTCACGTGATGCTTGTATTTCAAGGCAGTTAAGAAAGCAACGTATTCTGAAGCTAAAGCGGTAAATTCCTCAGTAATTATTCAGTTTAAAAGAGGAACTCAGATATTCAATTTAAAGCTCTAACGTAGCATTCTTTGGAACACCCTAACGTGCACAGCGTAGGGCGCATGCGCGCACTGTAATGGAATAAGTTTAATATTGAGACTCATCGGAAAGTAACAAACGGTTTCGTTTGGTTCGAATCCACTCTTTTACTGTCTTTGTAATTGTGGAAATACTGTTAAAGCTTCGAATACAACTTTACAAGGTTAAAAGGTCAAAATATTCCTCGATATTTCGAGTCGCCAAGACAAGAGGCTGAACTCGACCTCCACTAACGGAGTATTTAATGGTTAGGGTTCCGCCGTGCTTTCTTGATTCCGCCGTCGGAAACAGGATTTTAGATAATTCTTCACCCGCCGTGGTAAAGGTATACTGTATTTACGGGGGAGAGGAGTTGTGATCTTGCTTTCAAAATATCTGAAAAAAAAAAATAATATATTTTTTTAACAAAACTTAGAGAATAATTTCCAACTGAAGAAAAATATATTTCTGAATAAAACACTCGTCATTCCCAGATTACTGAGTGTTTAAAACTTAATAGACCTAGGCAATTTTTCCCAGACAGCAACTTTACAATTAACAAATCAAATTCACAAGCGACAACTTCAAAAAATATACAAATTCAAAAAGTTTGAGGGGAGCCCCCCCCCCACACCAAAAAAAATACATGTTATTGCAGTGCTGTAACCTAATTTTCCCTTCTAAGTTCACAGAATTTTTTTTGAAGGAGAGATAAAGTAGTACTTGCAAGATGATGGAACTGTAAGTGTACCTTTAAAATATCTTATACTTGTGCCTGATATCCAAGAAGCCAATGTTTTGAATTTACAGTTTAAAGTTTGCCCCTCCCCCCCTCTAGGAGCTCCTAGGCTAGGGAGGGGGGTAGGGGGGGGGGAATTAAATAAGCCCTGAAGTAGTAAAGAATTACAAAAAGTAAAATTACAATATAAAAGAATGGATACAAATTTTCAATAACAGACAATTTCGTAAAATGAATACCATAACCCATAAANAGGGGGGGGGGGCAACACAATTTTTGTCCCACCTCTATATTTATTTCTGTGAACGCCCTAGAAAGTGGGATATTAAACACTTGGTGAAGTTGCCATTTTAAAATCTGGCAATAGAGATAAAAAGATTTAGACAGATTTATATATTGTTGAAGATTTTACTACCTGAAAATGAGCCACCACCACATTTGATCGAAGAAATTATGCGCGCCTCTAGTTTTGAGGATATTATTGTGGGCCAGTGTGTGATATATCCACCACATTCTTGTGGTTACATAGTAGGCCAGGATACAATCAATAGAGTAGTGTCCTAAATACATAGATTTAGAATAGTGTGGTTCAACTAGGTCTTGTGGTTGGTAGGACAAAAAACAGCTATGACTTAAAGGGACAGATCGGCAATGTAAGGTAGTTAAACTGAGTATGCAGTGTGTGGACAAATTCTTTAAGATTCATTTTAGACATATACCACTTTTTAAAGATCTGAGCGCAAAGTCGACGTTCAAAATCGTACTTTTGGGTGGATACATGTTCAGAATTGTTTTTTAATTATTAAATTACGTAATGTAAACAAATTTCTACAGTAAACTAATTAGTTGTTTAAGAACAGATTAGTTACTATAATCTCTCTTTAATCACAAAGATTTCCTGTAGGTTTTCTGGAATTTTTATTAAAAAGACGACATTTGAAGAATTAAGAAATCTGCGAACAAATTCATAGAAAATAAGAAATTCAATATAATCATGAAAAAGAAAATAATTAATTCTAACTTCGATTTAATGACAAATTTGTTTTGAGAAATATGTTCATAAACATATTTTTAGTTTACTATAGAATTTTTACTATATTTTTCGTCGTCGTTATTTAACAATTAAAAAAACGATTCTGAAAACGTACCCACCCAAATTCATAATTTTGAGCATCAACTTTGCGCTCAAACGCCACAACACTGTATACTCTGTTTAACACCTTACATAGCCGATCTGTCCCTTTAATAATAACCGTTTATGTTTTGTATCATCAAGACAGAAACAGATTTCAAGAACTGAAAAGGATATACCCACTACCCAGACCGAAATATATTTTTTTAAAGCGTAGATAACATCTGATTTATTTATTTTCTTGATGTGATTTAATAAACATCAACGTCAATTTTAAATTGAAAATGCGATAAAAAGGAAATGATTAATTCTAACTTCGATTTATTGACAAATTTCTTTTGAGAAATATGTTCCTAAAAAGGATATACCCAGACCGAAAAATATTTTCAAAAAAAGCGTAGATAACATCTGATTTATTTATTTTCTTGATGTGATTTTAACAAACATCAACGTAAATTTTAAATTGAACATGCGACATTAAAAGTATTATTTACCAATTGGACATTACAAATAAAACACCATTTTAGGAATAAGAAAAAAACAAGAACCCTGTATATCCAGGGGGGGGGGCCTTCACATTTTTTCTTTTACGGGGGTTCATATGAAGAGAAATTAAAAGAAGTCAAGATGACCAGCCTGGAGGAGCGCAGACAGAGAGGAGATGAAATCCAAACATGGAAAATTCTGAATGGTAAAGACCAGGTGCAGGAAAACCACTGGTTTCAGAGATATACTGAAAACCAAGGACTTGAAACAAGGCTGTTCTCTAACTCATGAGATCTTAGACACAAACCCTTAAAAGTTCTTATGATGTGAGAGTACCAAAAATATGGAATGACATTCCTAAGGAAGTGAGATCTGTAGTGAAAATTGATCAACTGAAAAACAAATATGATGAATTTATAAGTCCTAGATCTCAGTATGTTAACAAGTAATAGGAGTATGGAGACCATAACATGGCCAAGCACGTGGCTCTCTTTGCATGACTACTTCAAGTAATCAAGTAATCAAGGGGGTAGGAGGGGGGTGGGTCTGAAAACTCCCTGGATTTCACTAAGGGCACAATATCCCCCCTCCTGTATACGCCTCTGGTATAATGGTTACAGAGTTACGTCTGTAAATGGTACAGCGTTTACACTGATATCTTATTTTTCCTCTTTACAGAAACTCTTAGCAATTAAACCTAGATCGCCGTCAAAATTAATGAACAATCCCTTTAAGCTTTATTTACCTCTAGCAATGAGAAGCATGATAATCCCTGTCAGACTAACGAAGAACGAAGCCCAGTGAAGAATAATAAACCGTCGAGGGGAATCTGAAAATAGTCAAAATTAAAATAATTAAAATAATTAAAATGATAAAATTTTAAATTCAAAATTAAAGTACTTAAATCAAAATCACAATTAAAATTATTTGAATATTTGACCGTACACAAATAACAAAACTTTCTTTTACGCAAACCTGACTTAAAGATGTTTTAACTTCTTAAATTAACGGGGGAGGGGGGGGTCTTGGGGTTTTCTACCCCTAATAACAACTGAAAAAATGGTAACAAAAACAATGTTCTCTAGAATTCAAATAATTTAGTCTACACTGGTGTAAAATGTTTATTTTCTTTAAAAACATTCCACCTTCCTCTTTAGAATTATCCCCCCCAGATGTTAGGTATTTTTTCGCCCAAGTGGAAAATATAGATTGTTCCTATAAAAAATATTGAATTTTTGTGTAAATT